>NW_026596046.1:36584432-36596214 GCF_907164565.1 Psammomys obesus
CTCACCCTCCACTAGGTGCCCTCAGCCTTCTCTGGTTCACCCTCACCCTCCACTAGGTGCCCTCACCCTCCACTAGGTGCCCTCAGCCTTCTCTGGGCACCCACTAGGATTAAAGGTGTGCGCCACCACACTGTAGAGGATCGTGGTGTGCTTTGGCGCTTGCTCGAGAACACTCACTGTAAAGGCACTAGAGAAGCTCTCTTACTAGCAGAGGGGCATTCTGACATACTGGACCTAAACTACTTGCAGTCTGTACCCACTGGACTTAACATCCAAAGACAACTTTGAAGGTGAGTGGGGTTTGAGATAGGTTCTCAAGTAGCCCAGGATAGCCTTGGGCTTGATGTGTACCAGAGGATGATCTTGAACTCCTGATCACCTCCAAGTGCTGGAATTACAGGCATGCACCACCCTACCCAGCCATGTACCCACCCAGATGATTTTACAAAAAAAAAAGCTGCTACAATGCTCATTTGGAGACTTTCCACATCTGTCAGTTGTTTGACATTTATTATCTTGCATCTAGCAGAGAGGAGTACTTGTTCCTAGCTCTGCAGGGTGGCATGTGTCTATAATCCCGGAGGCAGGAAGACCAAAAGTTCACGGTCATCCTCAGCTGTTTAGCAAGCCTGAGGCTACCTCAGGCTGCATAAGAAAAAGAGAGAACTGATGAGGTGGTCAGTGGGTGAAGGAGCTTGCCAAGCCTGATGGCCTCAGTGGGATTCCCGGGAACCACAGCGAAAGGCAAGAACTGACCTGCAAGTTGTCTGACCGCCACACCTGTGCTGTGGCGTTTGGAGAACACACAGACACCTATGCACAAACGTGCACAACAGAAATAAGTGAAAAATAAAATAAGTAAATGTGAACAATTTTAAAGCATTTTGGCTGAAGATCCCAGGCAAGGTAAACAGCATGCATATGGCTCAGGGTAGCCAGGAATATGGACAGTTATCCAGTAGAGGTCTAACAGTGTGGTCGAGATGGTGAGTGCTGAGTGGGCAGATCAGGAAGGGCCTCCCGGAAGAGGCAGCCCTTCGGCTGCTCCCTCTGTGTTGCCTGCCACACCCAGACCAGGAACCTTTCCTGTGTTCCTGCCTCCTCCTTTTACCTCCCTTCCAGTGGAGGCAGCCAGCGTGATCTTTCCAAATGTAATTCAGGTGCCCCTCTGTGCAGACCTCCTCCTAGATTCCTGTAGCCGGAAGGCCGTGGCAGAGTCTTTAGTTTTGTTCTGTCAGGGCCCGTGTCTGTGGCTCTCACCAGGCATCCCCTCTCACCCTCACTCTAACCCTGCCTCGAAGACAGGGTTCTGCTTGTTGTGTGTGCTCAGCACCTTCTGTGTTCAGTAAATACTGGTTACTAAAATTAAATAAACAAATAACGGTGGAGGGGCTGGAGAGATGCTCAGCAGTTAAGAGCCTTACGGTTCCTGCAGGGGTCCCAGGTTTGGTTCCCAGCACCCAGCATCTGTAATTCCAGTTTCAGTGGCTCCGCTGCTTCTTCTGCCCTCTGGGTGAGCTCCTGCATGCACTTGGTGCATATCTAAACACCCAGGAGACACACATGTACGCAAGTAAAATAAGTTTTAAAACAAAGATTAAAGGTTGGTGCCGATAGATGCATTTGTCCGTATTCAGAAGGCTGGCCCTAAGGGTTTCATGGACACAGAACCCTTTGGCCAGGTCCTCAGGGCAAAGGAGTGTGTCTGGGGGAACCAGGCCTCTTCTCTCCCCGCCCTGCCCCCATTTCCCTCTCTTTGCTTGACCCACCACGCCAGTTTCAACGAAACGTTCCAGTTTCTCTTCTGGACCATGTTCGGCATGGAGGAGCACAAGGTGGTGGACATGCCTCAGTTCCTTGTGCCCGAGTTCGTGGGCCGGGCCATGTACGGCATCTTCACCATCGTCATGGTCATCGTGCTTCTCAACATGCTCATCGCCATGATCACCAACTCCTTCCAGAAGATTGAGGTGTGCAGCCTGACCCAGGCTAGGCCAGGGAGGAGGGAGAAAGGAATGGGGAGGAGTAGGGTGCAAAGACTTTAGGGTCCTGCTCTGCTCCCACTGTCGTTTTATGGCTTTGGACAAATTCTCCTACAACAAGGGTCTCAGCACTGCTGTTGGTATAGACAGACACCAAGTCTAATGCTCTTTGTGCTTTTTCATGTGGTGGTGGTGGCGGCGGCGGTGGCAGTGGCGACGGCAGCAGTTTGGAGGCATTGTATAAAAGGAAGTGGGAGCACAAGAAGGAAGCGGATGGGTTGGGAGAATAGACTGAGCATTGAGCAGCAACTGGAAATTAGAGGAAAAAGAGAATAGGAAAGGAAAAGGCATGCCAGGGAAATGTGGGTGATTGATGGGGGTGGAAATAAGAACAAGCAGAAAGGGATTGGCACACCGGAGAATAAGAGATGGGAGACAAAGAGAGGCAGCATGGGCAAGCGAAGGGACCAGTGTCTACCAGCGCCCTGCGTAGCCTCCTGTCTCACGGTCTCCAGGACGACGCTGATGTGGAGTGGAAGTTTGCTCGCTCCAAACTCTACCTGTCCTACTTCCGAGAGGGCCTGACGCTGCCTGTGCCCTTCAACATCCTGCCCTCCCCGAAGGCCGCCTTCTACCTCCTCAGGTAATGGACTCCAAGATCTTGCCCCTGTCCACTACCCCGCTGCCACCCCAGGCTCTGCCCCTGACTAACTCCATTTCACCATGGTAACCTCTCAGGAGAATATTCCGGTTCATTTGCTGTTGCTCCTCCTGCTGCAAAGACAAGAAGTCGGACTACCCTCCAATCCCAACCTTTGTGAGCCTTCTTAGCCTGTTGTTTCCACGCTTGTGTTCCCAAACCATTGCTGTGTCCCCAGAGAGCCCAAACCATTGCTGTGCCCCTGAGCACCTGCTTCCAGCTCCCGCTGTGTCATGGCCTCTATTTTCATCTTCCTGCTTCTGGCTGGGTCCTGCATTTCTAGTCCCTCATCTTACAGCCTAAACATAATTCCATGCCACCTCCATCCCAAGCCCAAGTCCCAAATAACCTGGTTACTACGACAAGCTTGGGCGATTTAACAGCACGTGGGAAAAGCCCCTGAGGAATGAGAAGGCTGGCAGAGGCAGAAAGAGGCGGCTGGGGGTCCGAGAGCCTCAGCTATCTCCCATCACCTGCACTGTCACTCAGCCCGTCTGAGCATGAGCGCTTTCCTAATCTGGACCGTTGCTGCCAGTTCTACAGTAGTCTTTCCTTCCCACCCCAACCCCACCTCGCAGCCTTTACCACACACTCTAGATACCCTGCTCTCTCTCCCTGGTCTCCTTCCCCTAGCTGGCTCCCGTCATCCTCCAGGACTGCACTGTAGGAGACAGGCCAGGGACAGAAAGCTTGTGTAGATTTTGCCTTTCTCCTGTGGCCTTATTCTTGGTCAAGACAGAGATTGAAGGAAGGTGGAGAATCCACTCTGTCCTCCATTGCAGACCAACCCTGGGGCAAGCGCAGGGCCTGGGGAAGGAGAGCGTGGGTCCTACCGCCTCCGAGTTATCAAGGCTCTGGTGCAGAGATACATAGATACTGCCCGGCGTGAGTTTGAGGAGACCCGTCGGAAAGGTCAGTGGCCCGCCTCTAATCGCCCCCTTTGCTGTTCATGGCTCGCCTGGGAGGAGTGCCCACACCCAGACTCACCCTCCTTGCTCAGTTGTGTTAGGTTTTAGTCCCATCTTCTCTGCCCCTGAAAGCCACAGCTCACCCCGCTCCTGGACTCGATTATTCTGCCTCTATTTGCTTGTTATTCTCATTCCCTCATTCAACTCATGTGTGCTCAGATGCTCGCTCTCCCCCTCTCCCCCTCTCTGTCCCATTTCCCTCTTCCTGTCTTACTAAGTTGCCCAGGCTGGTCTAGGCTTCTCTTCGAAGAAGCCTAGGCTGGTTTTGAACTCTCCATCTTCTTCCCCCGTCTCCCAACTAGATGGGATTACATCTAGTTGTAATCCTGCACCACCAACCCCGGCTAATGTCTTCCTTCTTTGCTGCTACTTCCATCAATGCTCACATTCACCCATGAAGCTTTTCTAACCACCTGATCCCTCAACTCCTCCAGTCTTTCCTTAGAATCCAGATGGGGTGTCCCCTAGTTTCAGGAGGGTGGGCTGGAGGAAGACAGAGAGGTGCTGAGCAGGCTCACCTTCTGAAAGACCTCTGCCCTGATCCGTCTCAGACCTGGGCAACAGACTGACAGAGCTGACCAAGACTGTGTCTCGACTGCAAAGCGAGGTAGCCAGTGTGCAGAAGACTCTGGCGGCGGGAGGGACGCCGCGGCCTCCCGACGGAGCCAGCATCCTCAGTCGCTACATCACCCGAGTGCGCAACAGCTTCCAGAACCTGGGCCCCCCCACGCCCGAGACCCCAGCAGAGCTAACCATGCCTGGGATTGTGGAGACCGAAGTCTCTGTAGAACCTGGCCTTGATGCTGCAGGAGAGGCTGGGACGCCAACTACTAGAGAGTCCAGGCCCTCCTCCCCTGTACATGTGCTGGTGCACAGGGAGCAAGAAGCAGAGGGGACAGGGGATTTGCCCCTGGAAGAAGGTCTGGAGACCCAGGGCAAGTCCTGATGCAGCGGAGTTCTGTCACTGAGTGCAACCAGCTAGTTGGGTAGAAGACCATGGTGCTTTTCTGCCTCAATAAAATTTGCCTTGGAAGTCAGGTGGCAGTCCCCATTGATTGCTGTCCTAAGATCCCTTTCTTTACATCCCCCCAAATGCACACTGTGAGAGGAGGGGAGAGAGGAACAGCTTGCTTTGGGTTCTGGGATTTAGAATCCTGCTTTGGGATTCTTTAAATCTTTAGTGGAAAGAATTCTGGCCTGGGAGGCTGGAGGCCTGGGAGATAAGAGGCCATGGCGGCAGAAGGCCTGACAGTGGGGAGGCCTGGAGGCCCTCCCTTGGCCTTGCATTTCCCATCAGACACACAGGGCTGGGAATCCACCTATCCCTGCGCGAATGGTGGCAGTGAGTCTCCGGTGGCTGTTAGAAAGTTCCAGGCACAGAGCACAGTAGGACGCCATTATGTTTTGGGTGGCTTTTCCTCCCGTCCCTTAGCTCCCGGAATCATCACTCATGAGACTCATTGAATATTATACAAACACCTAGGCCATATAGCTTGGCTCTTTTTTTTTTTTTATTAGCTCATAACTTAAAGTGACCCATTACATCAATTTGCATGCTGCCACGTGGCTGGTTACCTGAGCTCAGGCACTAGGCAGCCATCTTCCTCACATCTTGGCGTCTGAATCCCAGGCACCTGGCTCTATCCCAGAATCCCTTCTGCCTGTCTGAAGTTTCACCTCTTTCCTGCCTAAGCTATAGCTATAGGTGTTGCATCCATACAATACACAAGAGATTCTTTGTACAACAGAGGTTACAGTGTTTAGGATGATCAGGGCAGTTAGTTTTCAGTACCTCGAGCCTGCCAGGGACAAATGACCTCATGCAATAAACCAGTCATAAAAGCCCATGTCGTTGCTACACCACAACTCCGTTTAATTGAGTAGCCATCCAGTCTTTACCTTGAATGTCCTAGGAAGTCCCCGCCACACAGTGGGGTCCCCTCAACCCTATCCATGGCCTCGGGTGGCCAACCCAGGGTTAGAGAGGTGGCCCCTAGGACTGGAACCAGAACCACACTTGCTTCCCGAGGCCATTCAAAGCCCATTCTTCATAATAAGGTCATCAGTTCCCAAGATTCCTAAGAGGCTTTCAGGGTCCAGCCCTGGAGAGCTGCAACTCCCCTGGGGCCAAGAGCAGCATTTCTCCTGATTGCAGAGCCAAGGCCTCTGTGGAGGATGACTCTGCATGCCCTACGGCTGGAGAAGGAAGAAGAGACAGTGAGGAGGGCAGCAGGCCCGGGGAGTGGGGAAGCTCACAGAGCAGACCAGGGACTGACCTACCTGCTGAGGACACACAGCCAGGCCTCTTCTCCCCTGCAACAGACAGCACAGTCAGGCGGGGGAAAGACACACCCAACGGTCGGTCTGCCTGTGGCCATCCCCCTCTCGGTCTTTTCCTTCACCCCAGACAGCTTTTCCAGGCTGCCTGTCCATCCTTGCTCCTACCCAAACCATCATCGTGCTTCCATTCTGTCCCTGCGTCTACAGCTGAGCTTGGCCCAGCCCTGTCTCCTTAGCTCTATCCCAGCTGGGGCCAGCCGAGACCCGGAGCAGTACCGGCCTCCTTCGCTCGAGTCCTTTTGAGAAGACAGTCATCTTGGAAGTCTCACGGGACCTGGCAGGGCCTCAGTCTCACTAAGCGGGTTTCCTGAGGGCGCCTGGGGACTGGGTCACGCTATCCTGGCTTCTTTCACCCACCCTGCCATTCAGTCTCCCATGCATCGCTCACCACCCAGATAGGCGCAGTTAAAGTGGCTGCAGGTCTGATTATAACTCCAGAGAGTCACTACGCTTTGGGCTCCACTCTGGGAGAACCCCGTGACCAGGAAGACTTCATGTGGGGGTATCAGCACCTCACGCTCCTCAGGGAAGACAGACAGAGCCTGGATCAGAGCCCCGAAACAAGTCCTTAGATTGAAGAAGGTGGCATTTCCAAACCCTCGGGCCACGCTTTCATCCATAGAGCTGGAGGCAAACTGTCCTAATCGGACAAAGTCCCCCAGCCTCTTGGGTTCAAAGTGAAGGCTGCCCACGCCTCGGAACACCACCTCCGCAGCCTCTGTGCTGCAGCCTCCGGGGCCCCGCAGCAGCTGCAGGGCCCGGGTCAGGTAGAAATGCAGGGCCTTGAAAGGGAAGTGCCTCATGTAGAGGTCCCGGGAGCCACCCCCCGTTCGCACGGCCTGGTTCAGCTCCCAGTACAAGGTGTTGGATGAGTTGGTGTACACCATAATAGCTATTCCGTGCTGGGCTTTGAAGCCAGGAGGTAGGGTAAGCTTGTGCCGCCGGAGCTGCCAGGCCTCATGAGCTGCCCCCCAGGACTCCCGAAGCAGGGTGTGGCGCGCCATCTCCTCCTTCAGCAGCGGGCCTGCTTTCTCCTCCATCTCCTCAGAGCAGCCCACGTAGGCATCATCGAAGGTGTCCGGGACCAGGCTCAGGGGCAGGATAGGAACAGCTTGGACCTATGGACGGAAGGAAGGGAGGTGCCACATAGGCAGAAGCCTAAGTTTAGAACACCGGCCACGGGGGCTGGTGGCAGATGGGTTCAGAATCACAGTTTTCTCCTCTGTGCCCAAACATCCGATGCATGCAATTGGCAAGACCCAAAACAGGCACAAATAACACAGGCAGTGGAGTCAGGCAGACATGAATTTAAGCACCACCTGCCAGCTGGGCAACTTGAGCAAGTCTCAGGTCAGAGCTTTTCTGGACCTCACCTTCTTCACCTATGGATTAAGGATACTTCCAACCTCGCAGGGTTATTGTGAGGAGAGCATAAAGGTCATAGGGGCACAACTGAAAGGGGCTCATCTCGCCATCTGAGAGGCGAATCTAGTTGATTCCTGTGCCTCCCTGGCTCTGATCACCAGCACGAGGCAATGTGCAGCCAGTATCTGAGTCCTGCCCTGGACCCATCCTCCTCAGCTAGTTCTCATCCTTGGAGAAGCCCTCCGCTCAGTATACACCACTCTCAGCTCTGAGAGTCCTGATTCCTCTCCTGCTTTAGGAGGTTTTATCCTAAACTCAAGATGAGGTGGAAGTTTTACTGTCCCCAGCCCAACCCAGATCCCAAAGTGTGATGGTGTTGGGCGGTGAAGCCTGGTTTTCAGGATCTGCCAGCGTCTACAGCAGCCCAAGGGTCTGTGATGCGCTTATGGTGTGGGATGATAAGTAGGAAGGAGAGTCGGAGACAGTCCTTACGGAGGAGATTGACCTGGAATACAGTTCCCGAGAGGAGGACTGGGAGAAGCGAAGTCTCCTCCGAGGGTTTCCTGGATGGGTCCTCCTCCACCACCTTCTCAGCATCTGACCCACACTGACCCTTGTTGGCAAAGGATCGCCCGGAGAGAGTTACCTTGAGCGCGTGCAGGCTGAGGCAGCTGAGGACCACCAGCAGATCCTCCAGAAGCATCCTTGAAGGAGTCCCCGGATGGCGGGACCCCGATGATGATGAGCCCAGCGGATGGGGTGGTGGTGCTGGCTTGGATGGGCTCCAGCTCCTTTCTCCGGCAGCGGCAGCGCAAGGGAGAGGGTCCTTGGTCAAGGACTGGAACTCAGGAGCGATGTGGGGCGGGGCTAAGGGCGAGTCTACGGATGGGCAGGGCGTGGATTTTACTGCCCCATCTCGAGACCTGGCCTGTGACTCCCAGACGGCTGCCCCCACACTCAGGACTTCTTGGCGATGGTCTAGGTGGGGCAGTTAGGTGGCTCGGCTGGAGAGGGGTGTGGCGGAGCCGGGGACCCACCTGGGCGTGCTGGAGGCCGCTCTCGGCCTGGGCCTCTAGTCCTCGGCGACCGACGTGGGCTGACGGGCGGCGGTCGCCGCGCGGATCCGGGACTGCTGAACGAAGTCCCGGCGGCTAACTATAGCCCCTGGACTGGTAACCCGACACCTATCTTCCGCAACAACAGACGGGGGCGTGGGAGCTGGACTGGCAGCGCTTGGGCGGCTGAGGCGCGAACTCTCCTCCTGGATGACAGGTTCTTTCTGTGAGAGCTGAGGGAAGTCAAGGGTGGGGGAGGGAACTGTGAGAGTTGGCCTCTTCTCCGGTGGCCCTGGGACCCAGCCAGGCCACGAAGCCCCGTGAGGGTCACTTCTTGTACTTCAGGCTGGTAAAGTCCCCAAATCTGGGTTATTTGCATACTATTTGCATATGAGACACACGTCGGGTCGCGTGCACCGAGCCCCCTCCCCCCCCCCACTCTTTCTCAACTCTTTACCCTGGGTGGCTACCCCGGTCTGTAGGCCAAGGGTAGGAGGAAGCGTGCTGTCTTAGACGGTCAGACCGGCCCTCTCCGGCCCTCTCCTGCTCAAGTGACCCCGTGTTTGTAAACACAGCTTTCTCTCGCGCCTCAGTTGGGCTTGACTATAAATAGCCTAGTTCTTTGAGCTGCCCAGTTGGAGGTAACGGGAGAAGGGGCCAGCTTGTGGGAAGGTGGAGGAGGGATACTCCGAACCTCAGGATTTGGAGATGCCACCTGCTGGGGATGTGAAATCCTCTCCCGTCCAGCTCATGAGTTTGTCCATCACCACCCCTTCCCCCGCTCAGACCGTCCGCCAAATAAAGTTTCCTTCACCTAACGGCCTTTATTCTACTCCAATCCTTCGAGAAGACTGAAGAGGAAACCAAACTGTCCGTGCAGCGGGAAGGACGGGGAGGGAAGTTGAAGAGCGGTGATCCCGTCCGCCCTCCTTCTCCTTGGAGGGGTTCAAGTTCTCGTTGCTGGGACAGCAGCTTCCGTGTGGAGACAGCCCCTGGCTTGGGGAATTGCTTACCTCCTAGCTCCTGGAGCCCCCACAAGGTTCCAGGAGGTGGAGTCAAATTTGGTCAAGGATCAGGGATCCTGAGAGGGGTGGAGTCCTCCCAGGTCACATGGTTGTTCAGGGCTCCAGCTACAGAACAACGACACACGGTGGTCCAGACCTGCAATTCCAGCACTCGGGAAGCAGGCTTGAGCTTTGAGCTCAGCCTGGACACTGTGAAAGAAATAATAACAATAATAGAACAAAATGAAAGATGCCTGGAGGTGGTGTGCCTTCCCGGCTGACCAGAGGCCGGAACCAAGCCTGGTGAGGGGCTGCTGTCCGGCTCCTCCACAGCCCCAGAGCCTCCCCTTCTGCCTTCAGCAGCTCTCATTGTCCTGGGAAGAACGTTGGCCCAGGTCACGCTGGGCAGAGGCTAGAGTTCCTGAGCCTTGAGGAGACAGCTTGAAATAGACAAGTGTCACATTTCTGAGCAGCTGTGTGGGGAAAAGCAGGAGGGGCAGGGAATTGACAGTATAAGAGAGAAAGCCGCCCTCCCTGCTGGGTCTATTGGAGGAGACCTGCCCAGCTTTACCACCGTGGAGAAGGCTAGGTAAGGGACACCTCACCTCCACAGGGAGCAGGGAAGGAACTGTTGATAGGAAATTTTATGGTATTAATGAGGTTTTTAGGGATCTTTGGATGAAATGATTGAGGACACGTAGGAAGGTTTGTGAACATGGGAAAGTTTGGAATTTTTGAGAAGAGACTTGGGTTCCTTTTCCTAGAAGGGACTGTTGAGGGAGAGCCTGGAAAAGAGGAAAACTCAGGGGTTCACAGGACGAGGTGAAGCACAGCTCCCTTGTCCGTGAAAAGCAATATTTAGCTGGATTCAGCTCTTTCACTCCAGAGACTAAGTTAGAGTTCAGCCTGGGCTATCTAACAAGAACTTGTCAAAAAAAAAAAGTGGGGGGAGGGGAAATTTCCAGCGTTCCAGACCAAATCTCTGCTTTACAGCCCCCCCCCCTTCCTCTGAGGTGCTCTGTCTTGTTAGCAATGCCCAGAAAGCCTCTCTGGGCTTGTTTTATCAGAGATTAGGGTGGGGTGGGGTCTCCCAGCTCAGAGGGAATAAAAATAAGACAGAGCTGACTGTAGAAGTGAGAGTGTGTGGACGTGTGAGTCTCTGGGAAGCGAGCCAGCACTGACAGAAAGGGTGGTGCTGTCTGAACGAGGGAAGAGGCGGCTTCCTCTGATCTTCCAGGGGCACGAGGAGGTCATCACCTCGCCCGAAGGATATGGAAGACCCTTACGGAAGGATATGGCGGAGGCCATGAGACCTGAGGGTACATGCTAGGAGCACAGAAGGCAGAAGGTGTCTGCATTCAGGGTGACAGTCTGTCCCCAAAGAGAAGACGGGGTGCTGCCCAGGGTCCCATCGGGCATCTGCAGGTCCTCCTGAAGCTGGGGTGTTTATGTGGATTTCCCTCCTTCACAAGACTCTCAGCAAGCAGTCTGGAGACTTTGCCTGGTCTGGGTTGAACTCCTCCCGGTAGTTCCTGCACAGGCCAAGGCATGGGGGGCGGGGCAGGCTCAGGAGAGGCAGCACAGAGTTGAGGCCGCCTGGGTTTCATGGGACCCTGTCTCAAAAAACAAACAACAAAAAGCAAAACAGCACGCCTTTTATTACAGCACTGGGGAGGCAGAGGCAGGCAGATCTCTGTGAGTTCGAGGCCAGCTTGGTCTACAAAATGAGTCCAGGACAGAGAAACCCTGTCTTGAAAAACCAAAAAAAAAAAAAAAAAAAAAAAGCACAACAGAACAAAATGATCTAGCAAAACGATAATTGATAGCGTTGGCAAAGGCATGAAGAAGGATATTTTCTTTCACTAGCGGTGAAAGGTTTCTTTTTGAATCATAGTCTGGCATGGCCTATTAATATAAAGCTATTTCACCCATGTGTGGCTGTGCACACCTATAATCCCAGCACTCGGGGAGGAAGCTCGTACATCACACAGGTTCTAACTGACAAGCTCATAGGAGCCAGCCTGGGACACAGAGTGAGTTCAAGGCCGGCCTGGACTACAGGGTCAGATCCTGCCTTGAAACAAGCAAAACATTATGGAAAACTCCATGTGCCCGTTCAGTGGTTTAACTACACCATGAAACACATCAAGTGGCCATTATAACAATCGAGGTGGATAGGAGGGGGCTTACTTGGAAGGAGGACCCTGATGTATTGTTTCTCAAGGGGATATAGTTATAGGATGAGTATATGTGAACAGTTTTTTCTTTGGAAAAAAAAAAAAAAAGACAATAAACCCCAAAACATTAGGACATCATGTGCGTGTGTGTGTGTGTGTGTGTGTGTGTGTGTGTGTGTGTGTGTGTGTGT
>NW_026596046.1:36596224-36615089 GCF_907164565.1 Psammomys obesus
TGTGTGTGTGTGTGTGTGTGTGTGTGTGTGTGTGTGTGTGTGTGTGTTGTATGTAATATATTATTCAGAGCTCAATGGTAGAGTGCTTGTCCAGCATACACCAGGCTCTGGGTTTGACCTCCAGCACTTCGGGGTGCGGGGAGGAAAACAATTATACTGTTCAAATATTTTCTGAGAAAGGCACCATTATCACTGGCCATTTCTCCCTGAGGGCAGGAGCGTGTGAGGCTGGAATGGGGTGACCGTGCCACACCCATCTTCCTACAACATCATTACTTTGTACTGCAAAATGTGTCTGTCTTACTCTGTAGTAAATGAGCGGGTGGTCCATATCCATCATGCCTCCATTTAGGAGGTGGACGCAGGAAGGCCAAAGGCTAAAGGTCATCTCTGGCCCAGTAGCAAGTTCCGGGTCAGCACGGCTATGTAAAACCCCGTTTAAAACAAAACCAACCAAATGTGGACAGTGTGGTTGCAGTGTGACCACCAGGGCCGGGCCTCCTCAGAGCCACCCCCAGGGTTCCTGAAGGGTAGATATTAACACCCCAATTTTCCAGATGAGGGAAAAGAGACTGCAGCTTGCCCCAGGGTCACCTCCAACATGAAGATTCCTGCCATGATGTCTCTCCTATTGGTGTCTGTGGGCCTCCGTGATGGGCTTCAGGTATGGTTATCCTCCACCACCAGCCTAGCAGGACACTGAGCGGAGGGAAGAATGTCCAGCGCTTCCCTGGGGACCCATCTGTCCCTCCTAGGTGACTCCTGAAACCCTCACCTTGGGGAGCCTGCGGCTGCTAGTTCCCAGTCCCCTCTCCCTCCAGATATGTTTGCGGTCCTTCTTGCCTTTCTGAGCAGACAGGCCCTGTCTCAGAGCAGGGGGACTCTGGATGACCCAGTTCCCATTGTCCTAGGGACCGCCCTCTCAGTTCTCCATGCTCCCCTATTCTCAGGTGCAAAGCTACTCTATCACACAACTAGACATCTTTTCTCAAGAAGCACCCCTGGACATGGCCGCAGCGTCCTTTGATGACCAGTATGCTGGCTGTGCAGCAGACATGACAGCGGCTCTGCCAGATCTCAACCACTCAGAGTTCCAGGCCAACAAAGTATACGCGGATGGTTGGGCTCTGGCCAACAGCCAATGGCAGGAGCGCAGGGCCTGGGGGTCATCGTGGGGCCTCAGCCCAACCCCCTTGCCCCCACCACCCCCGGGCTTCCGGGATGAGCACGGAGTGGCGCTCCTGGCCTACACGGCCAACAGCCCTCTGCACAAGGAGTTCAATGCCGCAGTGCGTGAGGCAGGCCGCTCCCGGGCCCACTACCTCCACCACTTCTCCTTCAAGACCCTCCACTTCCTGCTCACCGAGGCCCTGGACCTGCTTGGGAGCCACGGGTCCCGCGGGTGCCGGCAGGTGTACAGGGGGGTGCACGGCCTGCGCTTCCGGCCAGCAGGGCCTGGCACCACCGTTAGGCTGGGGGGCTTTGCTTCTGCGTCCCTCAAGAATGTTGCCGCCCAGCAGTTTGGCAAGGACACCTTCTTTGGCATCTGGACCTGCCTCGGGGTCCCCATCAGGGGATACTCCTTTTTCCCAGAAGAGGAAGAGGTGCTGATCCCTCCTTTTGAGACTTTCCAGGTGGTCAATGCCAGCCGACCTGCCCAGGGTCCCGCACGCATCTACCTGCGAGCTCTGGGCAAACGCAGCACCTACAACTGCGAGTACATCAAAGGTGAGGAGCAAGCCAGGCCAGCCCTACGAAGATGGTCTTCTGGTGTCCGCCAGGAGCTTCGACAAATCCAAGCCCCATCCCATTCCCAGCCAAAGGGTTCCAGCGTGAGTGGTGAAAGCAGCGAGGGGTGGCAGGCCCCTCGAATCCCTGCTGAGGGCACACTTGAATCCCAGGCAATAAGGCAACGGAGTCGTGGGGTGGGGAACGCCCTGCATATACAGGAGGAGGTAGGCCAGGGCCTTTGAAAGGACAGGCACACGTGGGTCAGGCTGCTGCCCCGGCTGGAAGCTGGAAAGGAATTAGTTTCTAGCCACCGTAGCACTGACACCAAGGTCATTTGTTGGCAAAACTAAGTAGAAAGGGAACGTCAGGGTGGCTCCTCTGGTAACAGAGCTTTGCCACAATTCCTCAGTCCCCAGAGTCCCTATAAAGGTGGAAGGAGAGAACCGACTCCACATAACCCTGGGAAACACCTGATCCCCTATCTCACACATGCTAATAGAATAAGGTTTAAGAAAAGGAGTTGATTAAAACTCCCGACCCCAGCTTTGGAGAGGTGCAGTTTTACCAGACAGAACGGAGATTAACGTGCACCAGCCTGTGCGGGGCAGGGAGAAAGCAGGTGTGTGATGTGCCTCAAAGTTCCAGTTCAGCCGTGCCAGCTTGTGGTCGGGAGCATGTTGGCTGTTCCTCCTCCATCCCCTGGCCTGTTCCACAACAGAGAAGGAATAGAGAAGGTCTGTGGGCTGTGGCCTGTGGCCTGTGGGCTGTGGCCTTCTGCTCCTGGCTACGTGAGGCCTAACTTTTATTGCTGAGAGGCCACAGTTACCGTGGCTGAAATGGGAGGCCGTCCAATGTGGCTCAGTTCCCACCTTGAACAGCATCATGAGCCATGAAGAAAGCAGGGCCAAGAACACAAACCAACCCCTTCTGTCTGGGACAGCTCATAGGAAAGGGAGCTGGGAGTGTGGAGCCAGAGAGAGAGAGATCCTGGCTCCTGTGACTATCTCTCTTCTGTCCTCAGGGCTCAGGTTAAGTGAAGGTGGTCTGGGAGGTCCTTCCTAAGGCAGCAGAATTACAGAAAATGAACATTTGATCATCAGAGCTCTGAGGTCCTTTCCAATCAGCTGCTGAAGCATTGATTCTTCATTCTTTCTTTCAGAAAAGAGGTGCAAGTATGGGCCCTGCTGGCTGGATAGCTCAGGTAAGAGATGAAGACATTTGAGCAGGCTGTCCTGAGGCCCTCACTAGATTATCTTGTTTTTCTTTCTTTCTTTCTTTCTTTCTTTCTTTCTTTCTTTCTTTCTTTCTTTCTTTCTTTCTTTTTTCTTTCTTTTTTTTTCTCTCTCAGTTTTGGTTTTGGCTTTTCAATACAGGGTTTCTCTGTGTAGCCTTGGCTGTAGATCAGGCTGGCCTTGAGCTCGTAGAGATGCACCTGCCTCTGCCTCCCGAGTGCTGGGATTAAAGGTGTGCGCCATCTTGCCCCCGTTAGCCACTTTTACAGAAGCTGTGTCCTTCACCACACAGCTACTGAGGAATCACGTCCATAGCCTGGCTGCAGAGCTGAACCTTGAACTGCCCAACAGTTCCTACCCTCTGCCCACAGCCCTCTACAGGAAAACCTAGAACACTGTCCTCATGTAGTACAGTGAGAGTAGAGACAAAGTGACTCGGCCAGGGTTGCAGAGTGACTAAGAAGCTGGTTCTCCAACTTTAAACCGGACCTTTTGTTCTGTTTTTGAGACTAGGGAATTTGCTCTGTAGCCCGGGTTGTCCTGGAACTCATATGCGGTTCAGGCTGGCCTCAAATGGGCATTCTCTTGCTTTAGCCTCCTTAGTGCTGGGATGCTGGGCAAGCAAATTGCTGTATCCTGCTTGGGCCTCTACATTCAGATGGTGCGTAATTTGAGACATTGGGAAAATTTAGAATTTTTGCCTCCACACTCCCACTGGGACATCACGACTCCAACCAGGCATGGATAGAGCTGCCAGGTTCAGCCTCACCCTCTCTCTCTCAGACCTCTGCCCTCGAGGCTCGTCCACACTGCAGGATGGTGGCTCCGCAGTGTCAGCAGACAGCAGACGGACAGAGCCGAGTGGCCACTGCATGAGAGCTGTCTCTCTCTCATCGCTCTCATTGCACTGTGGGTTTTGGTCCTTCCAGCCCTCTCTGCCGGTTTCTCTGTCTTTCATCTTCATGACCTCACACTGCTCCTAAATCCCTCGTTTTCTCCCATAGCCCCGGGCTCCCTCTCTGCCTCCTGTTCTCTCCTGCTGCTGCTGCTCTTGTTCCTTGTCTGAGGGCCCTTCCAGAGAATCCAGGTCTCCCGTGACCTATCAGATGTTGACCGGGGCCTTCCTGAAAGATGTTGGTCACCTGTGCGCCTCAAGCATAGCATGATCCTGGGGAAACCAGTGTAACTGCAGGGAACTCTGGGGCCCTCCCTGGCAATTGCCAGACCTGTTGATGGAAACATAGGAGAGAATTTGGAGATCCAACCTCACCCAGGGCTGTAGGAATGGGACTCACTGGAGGTCAGAGGACCCTAGGACAGGCAGACTCACTTGGAGCCAGATTTCAGTTCCTTGTGGGTGATAATGCAGAGCGCACTCAGCTATGGGACATGCTGGGATCACTTAAATGCCCCCCATGTCTACCCAGAAAGCCTTGTTCACCCCTCTAGAAGCCCTTCCTCATCTCTGCCACCTGGCTAGGTTATAGTGCCTGCCTCTCTGTTTCTATTGGTCCCTGAGTTTTCCCTGGTCAGACTGAGTTTCTTATGGGTAAGGACTGGGAGGAAGGCACAAAGAAAGTGCCAGGAGCTGTGACAGCAAGAAAGCAGCCAATGCCCGTGTGTGGTGGTTCCTGCACCAGCTCTTCCCGAAACACGGCAGAGCCCTCTAAATGTCAGCATGCGAGAACAGGGTGGCTGTGTCTAGCTGTAAGGGTGGACAGCGGGGGAAATAACGGAAAAGTTTATGCCTTCCCTCAAGGTTCCTGTGAAACCCCAGTCATTTAATCAATCTATCTATTTGCCATTGTTGTTACCAAAAATGTAATTTCTGAGCTGGCGAGATGGCTCAGCAATAAGGGTACTTGCCACTCATAACCTGAGTTTCATCCCTGGGCCCCAGATGGCAGAGGGAAAGAGCCACTACCCACATTATTCTCTAACGTCCACAAATTTACCCAGGTGTGCACGCACGCACCTGTCCACGTGCACACACACACACACAGATAAATAATAAATAAGTAAATAAATGTGGTTTTTGTTTGTTTTTTTAAGACAGGGTTTCTCTGTGTAGCCCTGGCTATCCTAGAACTTGCTCTGTAGCCCATGCTGGCCTCAGACTCACAGAGATCCTCCTGCATCTGCCTCCCAAATGCTGGGATTAAAGGCATGTGCTGCTGCCACTGCCACCACCTGGCTAATAAACGTGACTTTTAAAGAACTCTGTGAGTCCTGAGATTCCTATCTATAAAGACAAGCCTGAATCCCCAACTTCTGGTTGCAGGCCCCAGGAAGCCAGGGCACAGAAAAGGTGCTGGGCACTCAGTTATTATGGATGGAAGGAGCAGGTGCTGGGCAGGCTCATTTATTATGGATTGAAGCTCCGGGACAGATGTCTGCACAACCTTCTGTTCTGGAGACTAGAGCCTCAGCAGGGACAAGCAAGGTGACTCTCTGTAACAGCAACTCCTAAGGATGGCAAGAACATGTACAGCTTTGTTTCCTTAGTAACCTACATGCTGGCCTGGCGTGGCGTTACCTCTCTGTAAGTTCAAGGCCAGCCTGAGTTACCTAGCAGCTTCCAGGCCAGCAAGGGCTGTGGAGTGATACTCTGTCTCAACAAAAGAAAAATAACCTGGATTTCCCCAGCTAACAGCTGTAATTCCAAGTGTAGACACTGGGGTGGTAATTTGTTTATTTATTTATTTTAGACAACATTTTTCTGTAGCTCAGGCTGTCCTGTGTTTATGGTAATTCTCCTATCGCAGCCCTCATGTGCTGGAGTTACAGGAGTACTCTACCTTGCTCAGCGACCCTGAGCCTTACTCTCCAGGTCTGTACTTTGACCTTTTAACGATTGGAATTAGGGGAGAATTAGCAGGGTTTAGGTCCCCCTAGGTTAGGGCATGTAGATCACGAAGGCTGTTTGTGGCTTGTGAGGTCAGAAGCCCGGGCCCTAACGGGGTGTCTCTGACTCAGAGCAGCCCTTTGCGAAGAGACTAGCTAGCCTATCTGAATACCGACAACCACCTGCCGGGTGGTGGTGAGGTAAGCACAGCTGAGATCCCTTTCCTGGCCTTCACAGGGCTTGCACCAGTACGAGGAGGCTCATGACCAGAGCCATGCAGAAGAAGATGCCCAGGAAAAAGCGGTCCATCACTCGAGCCAGGCGCTTCCAGTCTTCATGGCGGCGCTGGGCAGCCCGGTGGCTGCGGAAGGTGCTGGCAATGGAAGCTACGTGATGCAGAAGGGCTTCCTGGTGGCATAGACACTGTGGCTCGTGACAAGGGCCCACTGGGGGACCAGTTGGAGGCTGGAGGCTGTGGGCTGATTCTGGTGGCCTGGACTGCCCACAGGGTTCCCCTCGCTCCCGCACACACAAGCCTTTGGCTAAGTGTCCCAACAGGAGCACCCGAGCCCAGGCAGGCACTGGGTGTGCGCTGGGGCCACAGTAGTGCAGATTCATGATGAGTATGGTGAGTGCTGTGGAGAATGTGACCATGGTCATAGTGGCCATGTAGTACTTTCCTGTGGGACGAGAGCGCACTGTGAGCCCCGATAGGACATGGACACTGTTGGGCTTCCTAGCCGCCGCATCATAAACAGAACGTCAGCACCAGACCCAGCCAGGGGAAGGGCAGGTAAGAGCTGAGTCCTCCCCAACTTCTCATTCCTATTAGGGCTGTGAAGTTGTCTGCTACCTCACTATCTTCCCGGCTCAGGATCAGACTTGAGCTGTAATCTGGACAGATACTGGTCGTTCCCGTACCTCTGGACTAACCTATTCATTGGTTCACAGCGTAGCTCCTCCGAGCGAACAAAAGCCAAGCGCACAGGAGAATGCCTGGCACACAGCTCTCATTCACTGCAGTTTTCTCGAGCGCCTGGCGGTGAGGGGCTCCCTCTATCACACACAGACACACAGACACACAGACACAGACAGAGACAGACACACAGACACACACACACACAGACACACACACACACAGACACACACACACACACACACACACACACACACACACCCACCCAGAGTCCGCCCTCCCGCTCTCTCCGGCTCACCGATGAGCGGCACGCTCTCCGCGGGCGGCATGCTCTCCGCCAGGATCAGCTGGAAGACGGTGAGCGCCAGGAGCACGGTGACGCCCAGGGACACCTTCTCCCCGGAGTCGGCCGGCAGGTGGAAGGCCAGCGGAGCCAGCAGCGAGATGAAGACGCAGGGCAGCAGCAGGTTGCACACGTAGGCGGCGGCGCGGCGGCGCAGCAGCAGCGTGAAGGTGACGTCCGGGTAGGGCTCGGAGCAGCAGCCGTAGGTGAGCACGCGCCTGCGCGCCGGCATGCCCAGCACGCGCCACTCAACGTTCTCCACGAAGTCGGCCAGGCCGGCGGAGGTGCCCCGAGGGCGTACGTCCAGCTGGTGCCCGCCGTGCGTCCAGGAGCCGAAGGTCAGGCCGCAGCGCTGCGCGTCGAACGGGAAGGCCGACACGTCCACGCGGCACGAGCTGCGCGTGATGGCCGGTGCGTCCCAGCGCACGGCGCCGTCGTGCCGCACGACCACGTTGGTGCTGGCCGAGGCAGGTGGCTGCGTGTCGGCCCTGTGGACAGGCAGGGCGAGAGCTCTAGTGGGCGGGGCAGCGCGGCGGCGCCAACCCCCTTAGTCTCACTTGGGCCTCTGGAGGTCTAGAGGAGGCCAGGAGCAGAGCGTAGAAGGCCTGTGTGACCCCGGGGGTGGACCTGAGCCTCACGCTGACCTAAGGAGGCATCTGTGGAACGCCTCGAGGGACCCGGAAGATGCTCAGTGCTGCGAGTTGGCCGGGAGAGGCAAAGTACCTAACGGTGGGGTGGCATAAAGTACCAAGGGCCAGGCTGGAGGCCGGAGAGCTAGCCAGCGGCCCCTGGGCACGGAAGGGTGGCGTTACCACAGGGCAACACTTGGATCCAAGACAGTTCTCTTGGAGAGCTGCAACTGGCTTGGGCGACAGAGCGCATTCCCTGCAGACACCCAGCGTGTGTGTGTGGTCAGTCAGTGCGATAACGGAAAGTGACGTGGAGGGGCCCGGGGGTAAGTTTCCCGGGTGTCCCAGCAACTCTGCTAGGTGTTGGGAGAGGACCCGGTGCGTGTCGAGGGCAGATGGACTCTAAGGAGAAGGGGCAGCGGCAGTACTTGTTGTAGAGTACGATGTCTGGCCGCCACACTAGGCCGCTGGGAATGCGGATCGCGTCCAAGTCGCCGTAGGCTCCGGGGTCCCAGCGCAGGTAGGCGTCTGTCCACTCCTGCCGGACCCACAGGTACAGGGTGAGCACCTGGTTCCGCTCGTCCTGGCAGGGGCAGACGCGTGTGTGTGCACGGGCCCTTTCGTGCACACTCATGCACGGGCCTCTGCGCAGCCCCCACACGGCCAGCGTGCTCAGACAGCCCAGGTCCCCATCCTGGCTTGAACTCATGGGCCCTTGGTGGGTTCTCCAGTCTCCATTTCATCAGTTAATCCCTCAGATAATTCCGGCTTGGGTGGAGAGTCAGTGCCTTCCAGTGTGTAAAGTCTTGGGCCACCGGCGGGTACACTGAAGTTAGTGGCCACTGTCATCATTCACTAACACACCGGAAAAGGATAACGAGACGGCCCTTCTCCCCTTGATCCACACCCCACAGCTGTACCACTGCCATGTCATACCATATCAATGATCTGAGACAACGTCACCTCCAGGGTCACATTTAGAGTCTGGTCTGTGTCTGCCACGGGTCTCAGGGCACTTGTATAGTTGGCGAACAGGTCACGAAACAGCTTGTGTGCCAGTCTGCCCTCAGCTCCGAGGCACTCTGGAGGACCGGGAAGGATCTGACTGTAGTTTGGGACCCTCTTCACATCCTTCAACTCCTCAGCTGGAGCCTCGTCCCCTCTACCATGATCTCACACACTTCTTTCTGATGGTGTATGTTCTGTTTGCTTATGTGTGCTCAGATATGCATAGAAGCCAGAGGAGGGCGTTAGCTGGCTGGCTCTGTCACTTTCTGACTTGCTCTCTGGAGACCGTCCTTCACTGAACTTGCAGCTAGCCATTTTTCAGCTAGGCTGGCGAGCAAGCCCAGCAGCCTCCTGGCTCAGGTCCCTACAGCACTGGGGTTATGGCTATCTGTGGCCACACCTGGCTTTTTGCATGGTCCCTGCCTCCCTAGCCCCCGCCCTGGCAGGCAAGTCTCCTTTCTTTCTCCTCCCATGCCCCAGGTAGCTTGTTCTCAGCAGGCACTGCAGCCTAAGTGGAGACAGGCGGAGGTTTGGGTGGGCAGGAAGAGCAGCAGTGTCAGAGAGGCTTGGTTCATTACCTGCAGGCAGAAGGAGCAGGAGCAGGACCCTCAGGCCGAGGTGGTGGCTCCTGGTCCCCATGGCCCCACCACAGCCAGAGGGCGGGCAAGTCTTCAGGACAGACGCAGGCCAGCGGGCCCAGCTGGCGGGACGATGTAAACAGTACCTGGAAACCAGCTTGAGGTCTTCCTCCCCGCCTCCAGTTTACCCCCGCCCTCAGTGCCACCTAGCCCCTGGCATTTGCTGTTCCTCCCGCTTCAGCGTCTCCCTTTTCTGTATGACCAGTGCCCTTTTTTACCTCTCTGTCTCAATTTGCTTTCTTCCTCCGTAACAGTCTTTGTCTCTGCTCTCAATTCTCGTTTCTTTTCGTTCTCCTTGCTTCTCCTCTTACAGCACCTGCCCCCCCCCCCCCCCCCCCCCCCCCCCCCCCCCCCCCCCCCCCCCCCCCCCCCCCCCCCCCCCCCCCCCCCCCCCCCCCGTCAAAATTCGTCCCCTGTACCTGGGCTCTGAGATAGCTTGTTGCTTTCAGAAGAATGGACAGGAAGTCTATCAGCACTGGGGGTCTGAGGCACAGGACAGCAGCCCCTCTTCCACTGGCTGTTTTCTTGGTTCAGTAGCAGGGCTGGCACACTGGTGCCCATGGGAACGGAGCAGCTGAAGCTGACACCTGAGGGTGCTGGGCCCTAAATTATTCAAATTGGGTAAATCATCATGAAGGCTCATCCTGGGGGTTGGGAAGTTCTGAGACGCCAGCATCTGAAGGTGCAAAACATTAAGGCTTTAAAAGTATGTGTGTGTGTGTGTGGGGGGGGGGGGGCTGTGGATGAGAACTGAACCCCCCCCCCCAGCTAAGTTACATTCATTGCTTGAATTCTGGAGGCTCCTTTTAGACCAACACCTTTCCTCCCAGTGAGGCCGTGAAGGGTTTGAGTGGGGATTATACAGTCATAAAGAAGACATACACTTCAGAACCCTGTGTATCTGAAGACGATCGTGAGGTTGTGCCTCCACCTCCCAAATACGTGGATTATGGGCATGTGCTCACCACCCAGCTTTATGCTGAAGTCCCAATGTAGTCAGGGATGACCTTGAGCTCCTGCCTCCACCTCCTGAGTTCGGCATGCACAGCCCTGAGCCTCCTGCATGCTAGGTAAGTACTCTGTAAGAACCGAACTACAACCCAGCCTTCCTTTTCCAGTAACAGGAAGGAAATAGTTCCTGCCCTACAAGCAGGTACTTCCCATACCACTAACCCTTAATTCTGCTAAAGCCAGGAGCCATCTCTGGCACAAAGAGAGACTTCTCTGCCAGAAGCCCAGTCCTTCTCTTTGAGTCAGCTGTGGAGGGAGGAGGATTGCAAGCTGATCAATCCCTGGCCTCAAGGGTCCACACTGAATTGAAGACTCAGACAAGGCAGACCTACTCTGTTCTTTCATCCTCCAATTCTGTGATGTTACAGAAGCCTGGTTTAAACCTGCCTGGAATTTGCTTACTCCTCAGTTCAACAAGTAGAACATGAGTAGACTTGTGTTCTCATTCAATCCTCAAAACAGGCTCATGTGAAACAGCCACTTCAGTAATCATTACTACCCTTAGGAAAGAGGGACTCTCGGCTTAAAAACCCGCGGAACCGAGCAGAACAATTTGAACTCAGAATGTGAGCACAAATCTGTGTGTAGCAGTTATTAGTCAATAACTTTGTCCCTAAATCTGCCCTTACAAACTTAGCCTTCGGGCTGAGATCTAGCTCAACTGTAGGGATCTTGCCTAGCACGCAAAGACCCTGAGTTTAATTCCCAGCACTGCTAGGAAAAGAAAGTTTGTGCGCCTCTGAATCTCAGCTTAGCACGCAACTGTCCAGTGTTGATTTGTGAGCGTCATGTGTGCCTGAGGTTGTGACCACTTTTGGCAACTGGCTCGTCTTCCTCCTCAAGACAGTCTCTAGTTCCTGCTGTGGCGCTTCCTTCTCCAGGCTAGATGGCAGGTCAGTTTCCACAGTGATGCTCCTGTCTCCACCTCCTACCTTCCCGATTAGAGCTCTGAGAAAATGGGGCTGGAAAAGTGGCTCAGTGCTTAACAACACTGGCTGTTCCTCGATTCCCACCAAAACAGTGGCGCACGCCTGTTCCTGATTTCAGTCCGAGGAGTGGATGTCCTCTTTTGGCCTCCACAGGCACTAGGCACACAGTGGTAGACAGACATACATGCAGGCAAACCACATAAATGCGTAAGACATTAATACATTAGGGCAAAGACAAAACAAAAAACCCAAGAATGATGGGACTTGAGAGTGGTAGTGATGGATCTGCTTAAAATACATTGTAGCATGTAAGTTCTCAAAGAATAAAACTAAAGTGTGCTGCCAGGCACAGAGTACACTCAAATGCAGGCCAAACATTTGAACACATAAAAATAAAATCCTTTAAAAAGATTACAAATGAGATTACAAATGGGTGCTACATGTTCTTTTTTTATTTTGAGACTGGGGTTTCTCTACGGAGCTTTAGCTGTCCCTGGATTCTCTGTAGACCAGCCTGGCTTGGAACTCAAGAGATCTGCCTGCTTCTGCATGAGTGTTGGGATCACAGGCATGTGCCACCATACCTGGCTCACATCTGGCTTTTTCTGAGGATTCTGAATTGTCAGGCTTGTGTGGTTAATGCTGAACTAACTTCTCAGAACCTCGTTCTTTTTTAAAAAAATAATTTGATCTTATTTATGAAGGTGTCAGATCCCTTGGAATTGGCAGTACAGACAGTTGTGAGCTGCCATGTGGGTGCTGGGAATTGAACCCGGGTCCTTTGGAAGAGCAGACAGTACTCTTAACCACTGAGCCATCTTTCCAGGCCCCTTGTTCTCTCTCTCTTTTAAAAGACTTATCATGTATACAATGTTGTCTGCATGTACACCTGCATGCCAGAAGTGGGCACCAGATCTCATGATAGAGGGTTGTGAGCCACTATGGGGTTGGTGAGAATAGCCAGTGCTCTTAACCTGGGTCAGCTCTCCAGCCCCACCCCACTTGTTCTCTCTTTAACTAATGATGTAGACAAAGAGAAAGCCAATACCACCAGTACTATAAACATTTCATTTTATTTTTTTAAGAAAGTACTTCAGAAAGAGGAAAATAATCTAGATCATTTATATATATATATATACTTTTTTTTTTTTTTAATAAAAACCTTTACATAATCTTCATGCATAAAGACCCAGCAGTGGCCATATTGTCTGTGACAGCCCCAAATATCAGCTGTCTCAGGCCAGTGCCTGGGACTTCCCACAGCTGGCGGCAATGTGGTGAAGGCCTTTTCTACCTGCCCCAGGGACAGTTTTAGCTTCTGGGAGGGTGGATGAATGGTGGAGATGTTCTTGGCTAGATGGGAGGGCAGGGAGAAACCCCCAAAGTCCTCTGGCAAATGCAGGAGGAGGACTGATTATCAAGGGCAGAGACCTCATCTGCACATGGTAGTGGGACATCCACGGGATATGCAAGGTGAGGACACAAGAGCCTTGAAGATCTCTGCCTCTATGGCAGACAGCCTTCTATCTCAGACATGTCGAAGAGTAAGGTCGCACGCTCGCTGACTCCCCGAACCACTGCTCCTCATGGGGACAAATCTGTTAGGGAAGGGCAGCCAGTCACTTATCAGGTATGTCTTACCTGCCTCAGACAATAATGGTACAAAAGGGCTGAAAGTGGTGGAGGTTAGAAGTTGGCATGGGAGTGTGTGTGTGTTACACACAAGATTCAGAACTCTGGTTGTAGGAAAGAGTTCCCTGTTTTTTGTGAGGTTCTGCCAAAGACGTTTTATTGACCATTTTTCAAAAGAAAAAGAAATTGAATGGTCTTGAGGTTGGCAAATGGTGATTTTTTTTTTTTTTTTTTTTTTGGTTCTAGAAGCCCTTGTGCACTATCACAGGCTATGTTCAGGGTTAGGAAAAGCCCTGACCAAGTAGAGGATGCTGCTTGGGGCAGCAGAAAGGGACGGAGGACTCCACAGTCAGCCCAGAGACGGGCAAAGTGTCAATGCCAACAGTGCTGGGGACTGCTGTGTGGTGAGTGTGAACGGGCGTGAGTGTGGTGACAAGAGCCAGGCTCACTGGCTCCCAACAGTCAATTCTCGAAGGTAGGACTGTGTGAGGCCACGCAGTTCCTCCAAGGCATAGTCCTCAGGCATGGGAAGCCTGCCAATGTGGGGAGCCAAGAGACGCAAAGGAACTCGCTGAGGGTCTGGCGTCGAGTTGGAGGCGGCATCAGGGGCATGCTGAAGGCTCAGCACTACTCGAAGCAAGTTGGCTACACGCTTGGCCATATCTAGAGAGAAAAATCAGAGTGAGGGCGGGCACCAGGGACTGCTGTGCAGTGTAACAGCCATGAAGACAGGAAGTAAGCCATGAGCCAGGAGAGCGCACACGCTTACACGCTTACCTGACTGAGCCAGGCGATCCTTGGCATTGTAACACGGAATCTGCTCTATCCGGTTGCACAGTGAAGTCACTTTGGTATGTAAGTGCTCTAGTTCATAACCTGAGCATTCCACCTACACAGAAACAGAAAAGCCAGTAAGGACAAAAGAAACTTCTGCCTCAATCAGGGTAGTGGTGGTGGTGGTGGTGGTGTGGGAGGCAGGCACACCTTTGATCCTGGCACTTGAACCGGCAGGTTAAAACCAAAACCATACCGTTAGCTCCCAAATTCACAGCACTCTGTAAAAATAAACTCATTTCAACTACAAGGTTTCTTCAATGACTTTGGATTTAGGCTATAAATTAGAAATGGATGAAGATAGGAACTGTTGTGTAAGGTACTGTGCCCAAGCCCTGGTCTCTATTTTGTGTAATCTTCATGAAAACCCTGTCAGATACATACTACAGTCAATGTCACTGTCCACTCCCTCCGGGAAAATGGAGAGGCTATTAACTTAGTCAATGCGGGACACCTAATAGCTTGAGCTCTGAACTGCGGAGAAAAGTAGAGCTAGCCAGTGAAATGGTTCATCAGGTAAAGGTGTTCGCTGACAGGCCTGATGACCTGAGTTGGATTCCCAGCAGAGAACCCACTTCCACAACTTGTCTTTTGGACTTCCACACCTGTGACCCCACTCTCAAATTATACTAAAATAATACTAAAAAAGGGCCATCCTAGGCTATAACACTAACATCCTAGTGTTAGTGGCTGGCCTATGTTATAGGGTAAAACTAGCTAAAACCCCAAAGTCCCATCTCCAATGGTTATTAAGTTTCACACAGCCTCAACCGGCCTCAAACTCCTGATTCTTTTGCCCTGCTTCCCCAGTGCTCAGAATGTAATTATGTGCCACCTTGGCTTTTTTTGTAAAGGGCTCTCTACCAAGCCTGGCTGTCACAGAACTCAGAATCCACCTGCCTCTGACCCCCATGTGCTGGGGTTAAAGTCATGTACCCACAACCAACTGCGGTATAGCTTTTTGAAGTCTCCGGTTTTAAGTGCCCAAGAAAAGGGAAATTAGACAGTGGTGTGAGGAATTTGGGTACCTGTTGAATGTGGTGGAGCATTTCAATTACCCGGATATAATCCAGGTAAACAAGCCCAGATGTTTCCCAGTCCTGAATCAGGCTGCTGCGCTCCGGAGGTGCCAGATCTTCCAAGAATCCTTTCAGGTAGTCATAGTTCTCATTAATAATGGCATCTGAAGAAACAAAACATTGACTTCAGTGTACAAGGGTGTGAGTCTCAACAGTGTACAGGACCAGGCATAAATCTAAGGCCAGGCAGGAAAGAGAAAGAATGTTGTGAAAGTAAGGGCACATGTGAGGACCTTCTGGCTTCAGGCTGCTGAGCAGCTGTTTCTGGAGCGCTGGTTAACATTTCCACAAGTATGCAGAGCTTGGTGCACTTTTTGGTGCACTAAGACAGTAACTATAGCAATGCCATCTTTCCCTGCCTCGCAGACCCTCACCTAGACCAGGCCTTCTCTGCAGCATCTGAACTATGCCTTGCCATGTCCTGAACGGAACATCACCTCTGCTTGAACCACCACGGTTAGAAAGACAAGAGAGAATTCTAAGAGCTGTAGGTTTGCACTCACCAGAAGCTAGGTGCCGGATGAGGAGTCTGTGGCAGCGGTTCCAGTGACCAGCTTTAAACAAGTAGAGGGCCTCCAAGTGCTTATTGGACTCCATGTGTGCTCTAACTGCTTTGGCCTCATGAATCCACTCAGCAGGCACACAAAGCTTCTGCGTAAGGAAAGCCTCCTTAGCCCAAGACTCAGGGGTCTCCGACAGCTGGCAGTGCCTTGTCAGCAGCTCTCGAACAGCCTTCTCCCGCATGCTATGGGAATACAGAAGCTTGAGTAAGCATCATCACTGGTCATGGAGAAGGCTACAATGGATGGATGGCTACGAGAGGTCCCTTGGGCAGTCACTCAAATGGACAATCTCCATCGTTGGAGGACTACTTCAAACTTGAAACAAAACAAACCAAAGTCAGTATTTTAAATTATCTCAAAATATGTGTATGTATGTGTGCTGGTGTGTATTTACACATAAATGTAGCGCTTTTGGAGGTCAGAGGTGTCAAAGCTGGAGTTACTGTAAACAGCTGTGAACTGCCCAACAGAGGTGCGGAGACTCGAACTCAAATCCTATGGAAAAGGAGAAGTACTCTCAACTGCTGAGGCTCCAGGCCCTTGGATCTTGAGATTTATCACATTTATCACATGTATCTAACAGATGTTCTACGCCAGTGGTCCTCAACCATACTAACGCTGCGACCCTTTAACACAGTTCCTCATGTTGTGTAAGCCCCCTAAACTATTATTTTGCTACTGTTATGAATTGTAATGTAAATATCTGTGTTTTCCAATAGTCTTGGGTGACCCTATGAAAGGGTCCTTTGATTCCTAAAAGGGTCATGATCTACAGGTTGAAAATCACTTACTGAACTGAATCTGAAAAGGAATCCTTAGGTATTTCCCTGAGGTACTGGATATACTCAGTGAGTTCAATGGCTTTTCACTCACCCGGAGTTGTCAATGTGCAGGAAGACAAAGACAGCCCACTCCCAGAGTCCTTCACTTTCCAGCTGGCCAGCATAACTGGCTTGTAGCACACCTGCACACTGTTCTGAGAGATGGGTGTAGTTAAGGGCACGAAGCACTCCCCAAAGGTGCCAGCTTAGGCGGTAGTCCAAGGGATCTGCAGTTATGCTTCGGGGTTCCAACAGCTGGTTCAGGTCATAGTGTCTGAGAAGAAAGTATTCAGTTAGGACACTCAGCTAGCAGATCATCTGTATTGAACAGCTTAACTGTTCTGTGTCTCAGAAGATGATAAGGAGGGCAAAGTGTTAGAGGCTTTATCAGTAGCCCCTACACAGAAATACCAGCCATACATCTCTTATGAGGGCGTACCATCCAATAAATAGGTTTATTGGTACTGGTTTGACCTATGCCTTTGACCATCCCAATGTACGGGACATTTACAATTTCCATTCCTTCTATCCTTTATTATAGTATCTGTCATTTTTTTTCTTTCTCTTTTTTGAGACAGGGTTTCTCTGTGTACCCCTGACTGTCCTGGAACTTGCTCTGTAGACCAGGGTGGCCTCAAATTCAGATCTGCCTGCCTCTGCCTTCCCAGTACTTCTAACCTATTGGAACAACCAAAATTTAGCTTAATACTTCTAACCTACTGGAACAAATGAAATTGGTAGGCAGTGGTGGCACACATCTTTAAACCTAGCCTGTGGTAGGCAGAGAGAGGGGGATCTCTGTGAGTTTGAGGTCCAGCAAGTTTCAGGACAGGCAGGGCTACACAGAGGGCATAAAGCAATTAGAAATTTTATACATTACTAGTGAGAATGTAAAATAACAATCACTTTTTTAAAAAGTTGGGTATTTGTGGACTCCACTGAACCTCTCACACCTGTCTCCCAAGTAGCTGTGCCAAAGACATGGCTTCATACAGCCAGTTTTGTAAATATTCACAGGAGCATAAGTTATCCCTAATAGCCATACCAACAATATCTAACTACCCACCAATATGCAAATTATGCAAAAATATGCAGAGCCAAAATAAAGAATCCACCCCAAACTGACTTCTGCTGTTTGTATTAACTTGGTTAAAAATCCTACCATAACGCTGAGTGAAAAGAAGCCAGGCACAAAAGAGTACATAATGATTTCAATTATGTAAAATCCAGCAACAACAAAATTAATTTATAGCAACGATACTTCCCCAATTTCCTAAATCACATTAGGTCACTGTGCTGACAGCTTGCTGTGGTAATTCCTGTCCAACTGTACACTCACTCATATGTAGAGTGGAGAGACTGACCTGTCACTGTAGAGTTTTAGGAGATGAAAGCAAACATCCTGAAGTGGTCTCTGGGAGTCTTTTTCTTCTTCTACCATACAGCCAAAACCCTCCAGGTATGAAGGAAGAGGGGAACAGGCATATTTATCACCCTCACAAGTATTCTGAAAAGAAAAATTTGAAAAGACCAATATGACATTTTTTTTCCCCAATCAGTATTATCATGTGTCAATTATTCATTACCTGTATTAAGGATGCTGTAATACTTCTAAACTTTTAAAACATCAAAAGAAAAAAAAATAAACAAATACACCCACCACAGAGCAAGTGGCTGGAAAAGCTGAAGAGGAGCCATGTCTAGAGGCAAGTCAAGTATGAAGTTTTGAATTTGTTACGTCTGTACTTTCAAAGAGGGCAGTCAGCAATAAGTACTGTATTATAAAGTAAGTTTGATGGCTTTTTCTCTGTAGGCCACCTGTCTCTGTCTCCCAAGTGCTGGGATTAAAGGCGTGCCCACCATGTTTGCAGGCCTTCTCTGGAAGACGAAACACCACCAGGGTTCTCACCTGGCTCTGCTGAATACACACTCACCTGAAAGGCGTCTTCATACATGCTGAGAGCCCTGGAGATGGAGGCTGTTGGTGGGAGGAAATACCAGAGATGGACAGCGAGTGCACGTTTCCAATCCAGCTGGGAGCATACGTTGATTTGCTTCTCTTCTGAGAGGTGCCACACCTGCAGGACAAGAGCATCGCCAGATCTTACTACTGCATGGCGACAAGCTGGTCACTGATGTTACAGTTTGTGTTTTGTTTTTGAGACAGGGCCGCATTATGTAGACCAGGCTGGCCTTGAACTCAGAGATCCTGCTGCCTCTGCTGGGATTAAAGGAGTATGCTGCCATACCTCTGAATGTTATGGCTTGGGTTAAAAAATCTCCCTTCCCATTTTCTTGCCATAATTAACATGAAAGAGATAGACATAAGTAGATAATCAAAGAGTAATCCTCAAAAACTGGCTTAAAATAATTACTCCATTATTGGTAAAATGAAGTGAGGTGGCTATTAAAAAAGAATGATATCTCTCTACATTACATAGAAAACTTTGTCCATATACAGTAAATTGAAAAAAATTGCAAAATCATTTTTCATAACTGTTGTCCTTATATATAAACATATGCAAATATAAACCTATACATCAAAATGGATTTGAAAAATATCTAAGACATAACCATATATTATTTACTATGTAAGCATTACTATGCTCTAGGACATAGTAATTTCAACATTAAATTTTGGGGATTTTTTTTTT
>NW_026596046.1:36615099-36644975 GCF_907164565.1 Psammomys obesus
GTGTGTGTGTGTGTGTGTGTGTGCGCGCGCATGTGCCCCTTCCCCTATAAAGGCTGAGGTTATCACATTTGACAGCAAGTACCCTGCCATCTTGCCACATACATTCCCTTCCCCCTTCCCTTTTTCCTTTTTGAGGCACAGTCAATACTAGTTTTAAATTTGCTATGTAACCGAGGGTGACCTTGAGCTCCTAGTCCTCATGTTCTAACTCCCTAGTGTTGAAATTACAGGCCTGTGCCACCACGCCTGTTAAATCCCCTTCCTCATCTGTATGGTGGAGTTCGCCAATCTTATCTGTCATGTTATTAAGAGGGTCAACTGGCAAAGTTGGCACTTTGTAAGAACTCGCTCTTCTGCTTTTCCTTACAAGAATTGAATGGACAGAGATATGCCCAGAGAGGGTCGCTGACCCTGAGGTCAGAAAAGGTGTAGAGTGCATTCCAACAGTAGCTTGCGTGTCTGGCTGTAACAGCCTTCATATCTCGGGCACCTTCCACTCGCCTGCATGAATTCATGTCTCACATCATGTGATGCAGATATCCCTTCAGCCATTTTACAAAGCAACAGACGTAAAACTTCGAGGTGAATGATTCACGCTGTACAGGTCCCAAGAGGGTCCAGTATGAGATCAGACCTGGCCTCAAGCCAGACATTGGTAATAGGTTAGAGACCGAAAGACCCATCCTCAGGGTCCAATATTTAGGGCTACAGGAACAGTTAAGGAGCCAAAATAGGGAACAAGAGAAAGGATTAGGCACCTCTGAGGTGGAGCTGGACAGAAGACATGAAGCCTCCATACAGGAAACACAATTTTAGTTGCTGAGACTGGGTAGACATGGTCATTTTAGTAAAATTTCTACTCGTCTATTTGTTCTGGAAACCTTAAGAAAATGGTAAATAATTCAGTCAAGAAAAGTACCTTTTGGGGCCCATGAACTGGCAAAAACATTTGCTGTGGAAGCCTAATAACCTGAGTTTTATCAGTGGATGGAACAAAACAAGAGAGAACTGCCCCTGAAAGTTTTGCTCTGACCTCCACAGACAGGCCATGACATATGCAGGACACACAGTCACACGCTCACCGTGCACTTCATGTACACAGTCAAAAATAATATTTTGTGGCTTTGGTGAGTTTGGTGGTGTATACCTGTAATCCACAAACACTTACCTTGAGATCAAGGCTATTCTGGGCTACACAGTGAGTTCAAAGACTGCCTGAAACCCTGTTTTCAAAAAAGAAAGGGGCAGGCGAGATGGTTCAGTGGGTTAATGGCACATGCTGACGAGCTTACAGTCTGAGTTTGATCCCAGGACCCGTGTTGTGATAGAAGAGAACTGACTGTCTAAGAATGTCCTGTGATCTCCACACATGGACCAGGCCCTCAATACAATTGGCCAGGTGGGGAGAGCAGGCCTTTAATCCCAGCACTCAGGAGAAGAATAAGGCAGATCTCTGTGAGTTTGAGGCTAGCCTGGAACTAGAGCAAGTTCCAGGACAGCCAATGCTGTCTAAGATAGAAATGATTAATATTGAAAGAAAGGAAAAGAAAAATAGTTTTTTTTCCCCCAGTAATACACCTTTTCTCTAGACTTGGAGCCGCAAAGAGTAGGTCTGAGATGAATTTCTCTGGATCAGCCCCCATCATTGCTCAGCCCAGTACCTAGGGTGAGGACCTAGACAGGACCTAGGCTGAGTGGACTAAGAAGACCAAATACATGAAAAAGAGCTCTTACAGGTTAGCATTTTTGAACCTCTGGTTCCCATTCTCCAGTGGTGGTTATAGCTGTTCTATGGGATTGCTCTATAGTTATTATTGGCATGGCTTCTGACACATGAGTAATTAGTGTGCCTTGTCTGTTTTCCATCTGGTAAAGTAGGGATATTGTTTCTATGTTGCTGAGGGAGGTAGCTTAGTGGGTAGAGTGCTTGCCCAGCATACACCAAGCTTGATTCCATAACCCATAACCCATCCATACCCCATGGGTTGGTAATACACCACTTGTCCTACCCTCAGAAAGAATCAGAAGTTCAAAGTCATCCATGGCTACTTAGCAGGTTTGAGGCCAGTCTGGGCTACATGAGAGTCTTGCCTACTTTTTTGTGGGGAGGAAGGTACTATTTTTTTCCTTTGTGATGTGGGAGTGCTGGTGGAGATAAGAGGACACCCTGCAGGAGTCAGTTCTCTCCTTCCACTGTGGTTTCCAAGGTTTGCACTCATGTTGCCAGGCTTGTGGCAAGCGCTGTTAACCACTGAGCCAGCTCATCCACCCAGAGGTCTCACTGAGCAAGCCATAGGAGTCTCAGTCTTTACAAAACAAAAATTAAAAAAAAAGGGGGTTCACCTTATTTTTATGAGGATTAATGAGTTAACACATGCAGAGTAGAAATGTGAGAATTTCAGCAGGTTTTCAGCAGTGGTGACTGGCTCAGAGCCCTGAATCTGCCGCAGGTGGTCCCGGCGCTACCCAAGATGTGTACCGGTCCCCTCGCTCTCCTGCCTTGTTTGGGTGGGAACGTCTTTTCCAAGAGGTCCCTCTTTATGGATCAGTCTGGGCTAGGCCCAAGTGGGAAAAGGACGCTGGGCCTGGTTTCTGGGTCGGCAGACCCCGCGCCCCCCCCCCATCCCTTACCAGCGACGGCGGACAGGGTAGGGCGCCCTCTTCTGATACAAGGTGGAAACAGCTTTGCCCAGCGTTTCTGGGGAGGGCTCAGAGGATCTCACTACCTCCAAGGTGGTTTTGGTTTATTTTATTTTATTTTTTCAGCTCCTTTCGTTGGATGCTGTAGAACGGCCATAGGGAGCAAAGTTTGAGGGAAAAGAGCCAAGGCTGGGGCAAGATTGGCTTAATGTTTAAGAAGTGCAAAGCTGGAGAATTCGATTAGAGGGTGGAAGCCTGGAGAACCGGGTCAGGAAGTGAAAGAAATCTGAGCCCACTGAATGTTATGTTCTTTCAACAGGTGACGGCCAGAGGTAAGATACAAGGTGACTGGTCCAGTGTGTTAAAGCCTGGTGTCCAGGGCCCTTCTGGCTGCTCTCACGCAGCCAGAAATAGTGGGGCAGAGCCGACCTAGGGAGGAGAGCCGAGCAGGAGAGCCAGGGGTCGCGGTCCGAAAACAGGGAGGAGCCAGTGCGTAGACTGGGTCTCGGTTTCCTCTCTAAGACCCGCCCCGCCGCGCCGGCACCGCCTCGCGCCGCTGCTGCCGCGACCCGCCCCCTCCCCCTAGCCCCCGGGCCGGGCGGGGGTCCGTTTCCGCGCCCCTGCCTGTGGGACGCGGCCCCCTAGCCTCCACCTCCCGGGTGAGTAAGGGGATTGCCGGCTCGGGCGCCCCTCCACGAGGTCTGGCTGCCGAAGGCCTGCAGTCCGTGTGCCCGCCCGCCCTGAGCACACTCGGAACCCGGGAACTGCAGCGTAGACGCCGGGCCGGCCTCCCGCCTCTGCCTGCGCGGTGACAGGGCCAGGTGTGCCGGCATTAAGCTCTGCCTCCTCTCCTCCGCAGGGCCTTCTGCTCAAGATCCCCTCGGGCGCTGCGGATGGAGGCTCGGGGAGCTTTGGAACCTCATACACTAGTTTTGAATTCCAGCGCTGCCAGGGACTAGCCTGTGGCTTCCAGTAAGTGTTTTTAACCGCCCTGCTACTTAGTTTCCTCCTCTGTGAAATGGGAACCCGGACGACAGCACCTACTCCTAAAATAAACCGGACTGGGAGAGATACTGTACATTCAGTACTGAGCTCAGAATGTAGATTTTGACCGGAGTGTGGTAGTGACATCTTTAGGGACTTTGGATATGAAGTGAGGGTACTCCTACAAAAGCAGTTTTCAGAGCCCGTGTGGTGCCTGTAATCCCAGCAACAGGGAGGCAGGGGCAAAAAGATTGGGAGTTTCCAGACAGCCGGGATACAGAAAAGAGCCTTTCTGTGCAAGCGCTTGCGCACACACAAACTAAAATAAAACACAACCAACTAAGTCGTACCAGTGAAGAAGTTAAAGCCGTCTGGGAGCAGAACTTAAGGTGGTGAGCTCCGAAAACTGAGACACGGAGAGGTCACCAAATTGGAGGCGCCCTGGAAGTAATCTAAACCATGTGATTTCCTTCTCTTTTTCCCTTTCTTCTCTGTCTCTCACTCCCTCTCCCCTCACCCCCCCTTTTTGTTTTTTGAGACAAGATTTCTCTCTGTCCTGAACTCAATGTATAGACCAGGCTGGCCTCTAACTCACAGAGATCTACCTGCCTCTGCCTCCCAAGTGCTGATTTTCTTCTCTTGTACACTTTGAAACAGGCCCAGGATGGTTAGGTGACTTGTCCACGGTCACACACCTGAAAGGGAGGCCAGGCACACTGCCAAGAAGTGGACCCAGCCATCCTTTCTGGTTGTTTCTGACACTGTCCTTGAACCACCTCCTCTTCCCTACCTGGGGTAAGGTCTGTTGAAACCTGAAGATCTGGTTAGAGGAGTCTGGTGCTCCTGGGGGATAAGGGGCAGCTGGCTTGGGGAGGGGGTGTCAGGGGGAGGATTGGGTTAAATCAACTTCGATAGAGTCTAGGTGTGGGCTGGGTGGAAACGGTGCTCTCATCTAGAGCCTTATCCAGGGAATGCCCAAAAGGAGAGAAGGACTTGAGAACTTGGGTTGGGCTGCCCAATCTGGCCTGGCAGAGAGGTAGATGGAAAAGAAGATGAAAATGAGGAGATGTGTCCACCTGTTTCTGGAATGCTAGGAGGCCAGGCTGAGATCAGTTAAGGGTGGGGCCAGAAAGAGTTATGGCTTGAGACCAGAAGGGCCGGTTTTTATGTACCTGGAGCCAGCTATAGCTTGGCATCAAGAAACCTAAAGTCTGGAATGACTGTTCCCCAGACTCAGCTTTGAGGAAGAGACTCTCTCATCATGGTTTCTCCATCTTTACAATGGGAACAGGCAGATTAGCTCATCTTGTATAGATATGTAGTATTTGTTTTGTTTTCTCCTTTGCTCACTCCAGTCCAAGTCTGACTTTCCTGTCTAGAGGTTTTGGTTCAGAGAGAAAGGGATTAAGAAATCAGAGTTGAGCCGGGCAGTGGTGGCACACACCTTTGATCCTGGGACTTGGGAGGCAGAGACAAGTGGAGTTCTGTGAGTTTGAGGCCAGCTTGTTCTACAGAGTGAGTTCTAGGACAGCCAGGGCTACACAGAGAAGCCCTGTCTCAAAAAACAAACAAACAAAGAATCAGAATTGAAATATGTGGCTCTGTGTGGATCCTACATTGCCTTTCTTTCTTTCTCTCTCTTTCTTTCTTTCTTTCTTTCTTTCTTTCTTTCTTTCTTTCTTTCTTTCTTTCCTTCTTTCTTTCTTTCTCTTTATCTTTTTTGGTTTTTTGAGACAGGGTTTCTCTGTGTAGCCTTGGCTGTCCTGGACTCCCTCTGTAGACCAGGCTGTGATTTTCCTGCCCCTGGCCCCCAAGTGCTGGGATTAAAGGCATGTGCCACCACACCCAGCTCCCTACATTTTCTTGCTGCTGATTCTGAGTAGAGTTCTGTTTTAGCTTCCCTTCTATACACTGAGAGGGGTTGGGCTAGGGTTGGTAGTGTCCTTAGCTATTATAGTACCTGACTTAGAATCCCTCTGTCTCTCTCTGGTTTCTTTAGACAGGGTTTTTCTGTGTATCCCTGGCTATCCTAGAACTCTCTCTAGACCAGGCTGGCCTCAAACTCACAGAGCTCCACCTGCCTCTGCCACCCAAGTGCTGAGATTAAAGGCATATGCCTCCACTGCATGGCAAAAACTCTTGTCTGAGGGAAAAATCAGTTTACAAAAGCCTTCACCTCATCTCAGGAGGCACTGGGTACTGAGAAACCACCAGAAGCTGACCAAGCGGCTCTGACCTGCACCCAGCAAACCCAGGCTATCACCAGGCCTGATTCTGCAAAGCCTTTCACCCTTAGAGCATGTGAGGCTGCAGGCAGGGACAATCATGGGATGGGGGTTCTGTGAGCTTCCATAGAGTGCCTGCTGTGCTGGATTGCTGTGCCCGCACACGGCTCGCCAGAGTCTGGAAGGGCCTGAAGGTGCAGCAGAGCCCTGCTCTGGTGAGTGAAGCATAGAATTGATAGGCCCTGAACCAGGAGGCTGGGGCAGAGGCTTGGGTGGGTGGGGTGGGTGGGTGGGCACAAGCCAGTCTGTTCACCAGGTGAGAGACCAAATAACCCAACTACTGCAGTGCAAGGCCTGTCTAGGCAGACAGGGTTGAGAAGAAGGTCATCCAGTCTGTTTGAGGCTTTAGGTCAGTATAGATGGAAGTCATTGTCTTCCCTGAAACTGAAATTGAGTGTTGCCTTGGGATTCTGAGTCTTTCTCATCTGGGGCATGAACTGTCAAGGTTTAGGAGTCTCCTCAGACTCCCTAGCCCTGAGGTTTAGATCAAGCACGAGTGCTAGCATTACCGTGAGCCCTCGGCCTGCTGCCTGAGGCCTGACATCCTACCTTCCGTCCTCAGGTCTGACAGGATGTACCAGGTCCCACTGACACTGGACCGGGATGGGACCCTAGTCCGCCTCCGCTTCACTGTGGTGGCTGTGATCACAGTCTGCTGTCCACTTGTCGCCTTCTTCTTCTGCATCCTGTGGTCCCTGCTCTTCCACTTCAAGGAGACAACGTCTACACACTGTGGAGTAAGCCTTGAAGGACACTGGTGGCTCATATTCAAAAGATCCATCTGGATCTTTTCTGAGATCCTGATTTGATCTTATCAGAATGAGCCATTTCTCCTGTAGGCTCCTTCAACTATACTGGGCTACTGGGTGGTGGTGGGTTGCTTGTAAATTGAGCTCTCATGAATTAGGCTCCTTCTACTTTCCATGAACATTCTAGGAGCTGGGGTCACTAAAGTTGGGCAGTCCCCAAATCCAGAACCTGGGCAGGTATAGAGGTTTAATGTCTTTAATCACAGCACTTGAGAGTTAGAGGCAGGTAGATCTCTAAGACCTGATCCACACAGTGAGTTTCAGGCCAGTCAGGGTTCTAGAGAGACCCTGCCTTAAAAACCAGTCAGGGTTCTAGAGAGACCCTGCCTTAAAAACCAGTCGGGGTTAGAGAGACCCTGCCTTAAAAACAAATAAGGAAGAAAAGGCCATGCTCTATGAAGACTCTGCTTCATAGAGGAGCAGAGTCAGGAGCTCCAGGGTTTCCTGAAGGGTGAGGGGAGTCTGGGACTGAGAGGACACTGTAGGCCTCACGGCGTGTCACTGCAGGCCCTATGCCTGTGTCTGTGGGAATGCAGTTTTGTGTATGTATGTGATTGTGAGGGGCATGCCTATATTTAAAGGCTTTAAGTCGGGTTATGTGTGTGAGAGAGACTGCCTGTCTGTGTGGGGACCTAGTTTGTGCCTGAATATGTGTTCTAGGGTGGGTCCTGTGTCCTCTGAGGGTACTTGAGCTATGAAAAGAGATTTGAGAGTTTTGTTGTTCAATATAATATCAAAGTGACTGGGGTGCGACTTGTAATAGGTGTTGACACCTATTACACTCCTCATTCACTGACTGACAGTGCTACCTGAGACCCAGAGAGTGAGCTTCAGTCCCTTTGTCCATAGGGTGGTTGATGATACCTGCCCTGCTTCTTTCCAAGGCCAGTGTAGCAGTCCAGGTAGAAACAGCATGGGGCGATGAGTTGGGGAGTGCAAAGGGCGGACAACAGGAGGAGGAAGAGATGAGAAAGAGAAGAGATCATATGGTTAGGAGGTGGGTCAGGAGATCAAGAGGCAGGGCCCCAGGTGAGGCAGAGCCTGGACAGGGAGCTCCGGCAGCCCTGGAGAAAGCTGAAGGCCCGGAAGCCTCCGAACGCTCCTGGGAAGGCCATCTGCCCCCCAGGAAGTCTAGGTCTCGCAGAGGAGCCTGCCTGGAGTCTGGGGTGATAGCCCACTTCTTTTGTTCAGTATGACTTGAAATTTTTCTTTCTAATTTATAGACATAATCCCTGATTGAGGCACACAGTCTAATGAGAGATGTAAGAGGAGATAGTGGCTTATTCCTCTAATCCAAGAAGTGGGGAGGCCAAGGTAGGAGGACTCACATGAAATCAAGGTCAGCCTGGGCTAAAGAGTGAAACCCATCTCAGCCCCACCCTCCAACAAATAAGTAAAAGGAGATGGAAGGAACAGGACTGGGAGAAAAGAGAGGAGCTAGGTTAGAGGTTCTCAAGTGTGTGTTGTGACCCCACAGGGGTCACACAGTCAGATATTTACATTATGAGTCATAACAGTAGCAAAATTATGGTTATGAAGTAGCAACAAAATAACTTATGGTTGGGCGGGGTCACCACAACATGAGGAAGTGTACTAAAGGGTCGTAATATTAGGAAACTGGGGGACCTAAGGTCATTCCCTGCCTTAGCGTGGGTGCTGCAGATAATGCATCATCTGTTCCTATTACCTAACTCCTGTCCATCCTGAAAATCCCTTCCAAGGTGTCTCCTCCTCTAGAACACCTTGCCTAGCTTCTTTGAGTCAACTGGGCTCTCTTCTAAGTGCCTACTGTTCTCGGTGAGACTGCCTACATTTCTTTCATACCATTTCCATATCTGTCTTCCTCAGCAGACTGGGCTCTCCGTGAGAACAGCACTGCACTGAGTCAGAAAGTGCTTGTCGAGTAAATGGGCAGGACTTCTCAGCCTAGTGCTCTGGGAAAGGGAGATAGTCTAAACAAAATCCGAAAGACTTTACAGCTCAGAGGTTCAGCAGAGTAGGCTCTCAGCTCTGCCTGTCTTGCAGGCCCTCAGGCCAGCGGGACCAGTGACCTCAGTCCACCTGATCCCCTCTACCTGACTCTTAGCATACCAGTTAGGGAACTAACATAGGTAGTTGCTGGCCCTAGGAATACTTCACCCCCACTCCCTGAGGCTCTTCTGTTGGATACAGTTGAAGCTTTTATTTATGCTTTGAGTTTCCTATCCAGAATATCCCAGGAAGGGCCAACCCTAGGAAGAAAATAAGTAATGTAGCCTCATACATCCGCCATTAATGACATCGCCTCTACTTATACATCCCAAGTAGCAGGAGCTCCCTTCAGGTAACCTGCTTTAAGGAGGTTTAGTAACTAACAATGAGCACACTATTCTTTATAATAAGCATAGATTTTTTTTCTTGCGGGGGGGGGGGGTTTGACACAGGGTTTCATTATATAGTTCTGGCTGGCCTAGAACTTGTTCTGTAGAACAGGGTGGCCTCAAACTCACAGAGATCCACCTGTCTCAGCCTCCCAAGTGCTGGGATTAAAGGCGTGCACTACCATGCCTGGCTGATAGATTTTCTTTTGAATCCCTGCCCTGGCCTTGGTCCTGCAGAGATGGAGAGCCCTAAGTCTGTCAGAGTAGTGTGGCACTAATTTGCAGGCAACCTTCCGGGACAGCGTCTACAGGCTCCTTAAAACCCTAAACACGTCCTTGGGTCCTTGGACTCTGTCCAGTTGTTTACCTGTGTTATCTTTGTTGGGCCCAGATCTGGATAATTAGATGCCAGCTGGCCTGGCAATGCAGGCACAAGGAGTACTGTTCCTTCCTCTTCCTAGCAGACTTTGGTTGATGCAGCCGAGCTACCGTTCGCGTTTCTGTACAGATGCGGGCTGGACTCAGAGGCTTCCTACCTGGGCTTGTCTCGAGCTCTTTTGGACTTGACTCTATTTTATTCATTCTTTGTGTGTGTATACACGCAGGCACATGTATTCATGCGTCCATGCCCCAAGCACATGTGTGCAGTCAGGGGACAACTTTGTGGAGTCTTTTATTTCCTTCCGCCTTCACACGGGTTCCAGGTTCTGACTCGGTCGCCAGGCTGCATGACAAATGCTTTCAGCCTTCAGACATCTCGCCAGCCCCTTGGTTCTCCTCACACAGGGTTAGTCAGCTCTCTTTGTGGGTCCAAAAACATATCCAGTCATGTTCTCATGAAAAAGAGGCAGCTTCTTCTTTCTCTTTTCCCTTTCTAGAAACCTGATTGTCCCCTGGACACAGTGTTTACAAAGGTGTCCGCCCCCGTGCCTGGCGGAGAAGCTAGTGGGCTGCCCTTAGTCACTATCACTTCTCACAGTTGCACAGTGTTCCGGGATTTATGAGGTGGCCTTGTTGATTCTGAGAAGGCTGTGTGCCTGGGCAGGCATGGAGAGCTTGGCTTTGTGGGCGGAGGGCAGGCCCTGAGGACCTGGGGGTGGGACCCTCTGGTCTGGAGCAGCTTCAGTCTGGCTAGAGCCTTCAGTCCTATCCCAGGATTCTTCGGCACCCAGTGTAAGTGTTTCTTGATCTCCCTCCCATTCCGGGACATTCCTGATGGAAAGCCACTCTGGTGGACTGGGGTCTGCTTCCTCCTTAATGGGAGGACGTATGGGTTCCAAAGAAAGATTTGGGCCTAGGCCCTTTAATTCAAAGCCAGACCTCTGCCTCAACTTGCCCCAAAAGGGAGCCCAGCTGGAGGAACCATGGTGGTCAGAACTTTAGGGACTGTAGTCAGAGACGGTACTTCTCGGGCAGGAGGGAAGAAGGGGTGGGAAAGCCAGCTCCCTGGGTCTGTATTTAACCTGGATGGAGGCTGCCTGGGTTTGACTCAGTACACTGAGCTGAAGCTGAAGGGAGAAGGTTCTTAAGACCCTCACATTCCTCCAAGTTTTGGATTGGATAAGCTTGTCCTCATAGAGGGGAAAGGAATGGATATTTGGGCCTCCACAGAATCAGAGTGCTGCTGACCTGCGGCTTGGCTCATTTAGAGCCTGGGGGTGGAATGGTTGGTAATTTGTAGATCTACTGAAGTGAGTCGTAGGACATTCTCAATGTTCCTAGTTGAACATGGGTGAGAAGGAGGAATGTGATCAGACAGGGTCAGTGGGAGGTCTGAGCCAAGGGTTCTTAATTGAGAGCCTTAACTTCTAGGTAACAAGAGGCTTTAGTTCAGGCATTTTGTCCTGGTAGTTCTGGGTCCTCGTCTCCCCTGCTTTGTGATGGGAATGCCAACTTTTCCACTTCGATCCTTCTCCTCCGCTGCCGTGAGGATGGTGACTGTGAAGTGAAGCCATCACAGTTGCAATATTCATGCCCTGAGACCCTTTATTGTCTAGGCTCTTTAAAAGGGGGAACCAGGGCTGGAGAGACGGCTCAGAGGTTAAGGGCACTGGCTGCTCTTCCAGAGCTCCTGAGTTCAATTTCCATCAACCATATGGTGGCTCACAGCCATCTATAATACGATCTGTTGCCTTCTTCTGGCATGCAGGTGTACGTGTAGACATAACACTGTCTCTATAATAAATAAATAAATCTTAAAAAATAAACAAACAAACGTTACTGGGTTTAAAAAAAAAGGATGGAACTAGAGTATGAGCGTGCCATGGTTCCTAAGAGCTGCCCTGCCTGTCTCTGCCATACTTGTCCCATCTCTCTCATCTTCTATCTTCTTTTTCTGCCCTTCCTTCCACTTAAGTTCTGGCTTTTCCTTGTACCAGCTCTGGAAAAGGCTTTCCTTTCCCAGGCCCACGTATCCTACCAGGCCCCAAGTTGTGCCCCTTGCCTTGCTTGGACCACTCCTTACAGGATGTTCTCTGCGCCCTTGGACCCTGATGGGACCGTGTTCCGGCTCCGATTCACAGCCTTTGTCTGGTGGGTCATCACTTTCCCCCTGTTCGGCTTCTTCTTCTGCATCATCTGGTCTCTGGTGTTCCACTTTGAGTACACGGTGGCCACTGACTGCGGGGTGAGTTCCAGGATCCCAGCACCCGGGGAAGGGCAGTTATAACATAGTGGTAAGGGAAGAATCAGGGAGCAGGAGAAAAGAGGAGCATCAGAGAGAGGAAAGTGACAAAAGGGTTGGGGCTGAGGCAGGTAGGTCAGGGTTCATGGAGAAATTAGAGGCAGGGCCTCTAAGAGTTGAATCTCCACCACCTCTAGAATTGGAAGAGGATTACAAAAAGTGCAAAGGAGTTGGGACAGAGGATGGTGGGAGAGTGTTGGGGAGGGGAGGAATTGGGGCTGGGCAGGGTTGGTCAGGAGGAGGAAGATACAAAAGAAGAACTAGACTAGATGAAGCTAGGGGCTAAGGATGCCTAAGAGGCCAGGAGCCAGGATAAGTAGCAAGTAGTTTTAGCTCAGGTTAGGGAAATTATCCCTGATCTGGTTTCTCTACTGGCAGCCCTAGGCCCTGCAACCTGTGTCCACTCAGGGTAGCTAGAAACCAGGATAGACTTCCTGCTTCCTAGATCAATCTATGAGGTCTTTCTTGAAGGCTCAAGAGTACAAGTTGTGTATCAGAGACATGGATGAACATACACTTGCTCTTAGCATCTAATTCATACAAGAGATGGCCTTTAGACACAGTTACAATGTAGTGAGTTAGAATTCTTTTTTTCTTAAAGATTTTATCTTTAATTATTGCTATGTGTATCTGTGTGTGGGTATGTGCGTATAAGTGCAGGTATGGTGGAAGACAGAAGACGACATCTGATCCCCAGAGCTGGAGCAACAGGCGGTTGTGAGCTGCCTGCGGTGGTGCTGGGGATCAGGCATTCTTAACTGCCAAGCTACCTTTTGACCCTGATTTGGGATCTTATTGTGATAAAGGGAATGCAGGGACTCTAGGACTCAGAGGAGACATTTAGCCTCTCTTGGAAACTGGAGAAGTTTTTTTTTGTTGTTGGTTTTTTTTTTTTTTATTTCTGGAAGGAGGGAAATTTGTTGCTGGAACGGAACGTGTGGAGGTGAGAAAGTATGGTTGTGAATGCCAGGCTAACAGCTGTGGGTTTTATCCTGATGGTGTGGGGGCTTTGGAACGATTGTAAGCAGAAAGAAACACAGGTTTGTGCTTCATTCAAGCTTCTGACCGGAGAAAGGATAGGGATCAAGAACAGGGAGACCAAGCCTGGTGGTGGTGACTGTGCCTTTAATCCCAGCACTCGGGAGAGAGAGGCAGGTGGAGCTTTGTGAGTTCAAGGCCAGCCTGGTCTATAGAATGAAGTCTGGACCCTCCCCGCCCCCCCCCCCCCCAAAAAAAAAGGAAAAAGAATAGGGAGACAGTGATGTTAGCACAGTGCCTCTACTGGAGCCCAGAGCCAAGACAGACTGAGGACACAGATGGGAGAGTGGAGCCCAGAGGAGAAGTAAATAGGATCATGAGGAGCTGGAGTTTTTGTCAAGTTGGTAAGGGGTGGAGGGCAAGAAGGTAGATAAGCTTTCTATAATTAGTATGATTAGTGTGTGTTTAAGGGGAGGGCTTTTGCCTGAATCCAAAAGAATTATTATTATTATCATTTTACATTTTTATTTATTTATTATGTATACACTGTTCTTCCTGCATGTCAGCAGAGGGCACCAGATCTCATTATAGATGGTTGTGAGCCACTATGTGGTTGCCAGGAATTGAACTCAAGACCTCTGGAAGGGCAATCAGTGCTCATAACCTCTGAGCCATCTCTCCAGCCTAAGAATTATTCGTTAATGATATGAAATGATAAGGAGTGTTTGTGGGTGACAGAGGACAATCTTGAGTTGACGTGTTTCAGGAGCCATCCACTTTGCTTTTTAGGACAGTCTCATTTAGCTAGGCTAGCTGGCCAGTGAGCCTCAAGGACCTCCCTATCTTTTCCTCCCCAGCACTGGAATTACAAGACATGCCATTGTGCCTGGCTTTTTTACCTGGGTCCTAGGGCTCAAGCTTGGGTTCTAATGCTTGCACAGCAAACATTTTACTTAGCTATCTTTCCAGTTCCTGGTTAGGGGATTTTTTTAATCTTTCCCTCTGTGAGCTTCTGATCTACTTCCCTATAGAACAGGGTTCTTTGCCCATCAGTGCTTTTAGCTCTGGGTTTATGGGGATGTTTCGAGTGAACTTTGTATATCTGGTGTCTTAGTGTATGAGGTTGTTGGCACACTTAGTGAATTAGGGAAACTGAATTGCTGGAGAAGAAAGTGGAAGTATTTCCGTGATTATATGTGTATGTTTGTATGTGATGGATGAGACAGTCCCTGCTCTCAAAATACTGCACCTTTAATCTGAAAGAAGTTTGTGAAGACAGCCTGACCCTCACTAGCTTTCTCTTCCTCTGAGTCAGGGGCCACCACCCAGTGCTTGAGCTTTCCCAGCAGGCTTCAGATACGGGTCCTGCCCCCCTCCCCCCCACATACACAAAGTAGCTGAGATTGGGAAGTAGTCTTCAGAATGCAGTTCCAGGAAGGCAGCACTTAGTCACCCAACTCAGGGCATCAGAGAGGCTATAACGGCAAGAGAGGAGGTCTCACCCACTGCTAGTGTTCTGCCTTCCCCCTGTAAGTGCTTTTCTGATACTCAGTAGCCCTGTGACTTATAGCCTTTCCTCATATTTTTCAAGAAAACCATCACTTTTATACCCACTGTGTGCCCAACACGGCGGGTGCTCTGTCACCCTACAAAGCCAGGTGTGCTGGAACCCAGGCTTTTAATTTCAGCACTCTGAGGTGGATTTGTGTGAGTTCAAGGCAGACTTGATCTACACAGTAAGTACCAGGCCAACGGGGGCTTGTTGTAGTTAATCAAAATTAAACAAATCCCCCTATAACATAGGCGACATTATAACCATATTACCAGTGAGGACATTGGAGCTCAGAGAGGTCAGAGAGGCCTTGCCAGGGTCACCTCGCTGATAAAGGCAGAGCTGGGAGGCAGAGCCAGCTTTGAGAGCAGCATCTCTGAGAACTCGGCACTTAGCTTCCTCTGGCTCTGATGGCTGTGAAGTCCCTGGATGACCTACCCCAAGCGCTGGGAGCTTCCTCCTGCATTGCCCAGTGTACCAGCAGTCCAGAGGCTCATTTGGCATCTGCACTGGAAGAAAACTCTGTTTCTGGAGATCTAAAACATGAACCCTACATACTTAGAGCAGAGGTGCCTAGTTGCTGGACTCTGCGCTGTCCTGGCCGTTAAGTGGGAAAGTGTCTGTGGAAAGTGTAGGCCGTGGGCTGGCAGCTTCTGGTACTGGGATCTTTTACAGAAGGGACTCTCACCTTCCAGACCTGCATGCCACTAGGTTTCCAGTGAGTTTATGTACGTCAAAGTTGGCAAAGCACAGTCTTGCACGAGATCCTTTTCCTCCCCCAACTATGCCGCTGTTCACTTGGCCCCATCCTTTTGCCTGTCAGCACACAGCACCAGTCCTTGCAGCTCTGTGAATAGTGCCTTTCCCTCTCTCATCAAGCTCCTCACAGAGAGCACAGCTCCTCACAGAATGAGGACTTCCAGGCACTGAGAAGGGTGGACAGAAGGGGTGCACCTGGGACAGGGTCATTTTCCTCTTTGTCTTTTAGACAGGTTTCTTGGTGCCCTGGCTGGCCTGGAACTTAGAGAGATCTGCCTGCCTCTGTCTCTGCTGAGATCAAAGGTGTGCACCACTACACCCCGCAGGGACATATTAGAGTATATCAGAATATTCATCTTTTTCTTTTTCTTTTCTTTCAGAGACAGGGTTTCTCTGTGTGTAGCCCTGGCTGTCCTAGGACTCGCTGTAGACCAGGCTGGCCTTGAACTCACAGAGCTCTGCCTGCCTCTGCCTCCCTGAGTGCTGGGATCACAGGCGTGCACCACCGGCAGGCTAGAGCTCCCTCTTATACCTGACCCTGTGGGGTACACAGGGTAGAGAGTGCCTGGAACCCTGCCTCACCTCAGGCTCTCACAGCGCCCTCTACACAGTGCTGCGCCCACCTAGGGGAAGGAGTGGAGCTGAGGCAGTGAGAGGAACAGCTCAGCGGGAGGTCTGTGACTCATCCTAGTCTTTGGGACTCAAACCTGGGATCCTGAGATGCCTACAGAGCCTTATTCAGGCACAGCCCGAGGTGTCAGCATAGGGACAGCCTGCCCAAACGTGCAGGTTCCAGTTTCAAGGAAGATAGAGGTCACTTTTGTCTAACTCCTAGACAGACTGGGGAATGAGTAGGTCAGTCCTGGGACCTAAAAGTGGAAGGTGTGGGAGGGCAGCAGCAGCAGAACTTGGAAGAGAAGGGGTGGCTTTGGTAAATGGGGTGGAGGCTCTCCTGGTGGGCAGGACCCGTAAAGGAGATGCCTAGACTCCGGGGTTAACTCTCTAGGTGCCCAATTACCTGCCATCAGTGAGCTCTGCCATTGGTGGGGAGGTTCCCCAGCGTTACGTGTGGCGCTTCTGCATTGGCCTGCACTCGGCACCCCGCTTCTTGGCGGCCTTCGCCTATTGGAACCACTACCTCAGCTGTGCATCCCCATGTCCGGGTTACCGCCTTCTCTGCCGCCTCAACTTCAGTCTCAACGTGGTGGAGAACCTGGCGCTGCTCGTGCTCACCTACGTCTCCTCCTCTGAGGACTTCAGTGGGTTCCCGGAGAAGGGAGGGGTGGTGGGCTCGGGAAGGGGCGCAGCCCTCCACCCTGCCTGAGGGTGAGGGTGGTGTCCGTGCGCTCTCCCTCCAGCCATCCACGAAAATGCTTTCATTGTCTTTATTGCGGCGTCCCTCGGTTACATGCTCCTCACCTGCGTTCTCTGGCGGCTGACCAAGAAGCACACAGTAAGTCAGGAGGTACGGTCTACCCCTACCGGGCACTAGGAGGCCCAGAAGAAAATCAAGGGCGTCCATCCTCAGGATGTGGGTACTGATGGGTAACAATGGGCTTTCTGATACCAGCCTAGCAGACAGGAATGGGGCTTTGGGCTGAGTCCTGGAGAGAAGTGGAGAATGACTGACTCACACTTGATCTCATCAAACATTTGGGTAGTACTGGAGAAGGCATAGAGGCTGGAAGTGGGGCCAAAAATCAAGGGTAGCAGCCAGGCCCAGTGGGTTAGAAATACCGTCAGTAACCACACCTACACGTGTGGCCTTTCTCTGCCCCACAATACCAGAAAGTGCCGGGTTGGTGGGGAAAGCCCCTGCATATTTACTGCTTCATCCTCAGCTGGGAAGAGCAAGGGATAGCCCTGTTCCCCAACACCCCTACCCCCACTCCCGCAAATGCACAGATGCTCATCATTTTTGCTGCCCCTGCCTGTACTCCCCCTTCCGTGACCACTTTGGGAACCAGGGGGGCAGTCCCAGCCTTTAGGGACCGAGTCTAAGAGGGAAGCCCACCCACATTTACCCAACATGCCACAGAGCGATCAGATAGCCTGTCCTCTAGGATCGCAAGTCCTACAGCTGGAAACAGCGGCTCTTCGTCATCAACTTCATCTCCTTCTTCTCGGCGTTGGCTGTCTACTTCCGGCACAACATGTACTGTGAGGCTGGAGGTGAGGACAGGCCGGGTCTGTGAGTATGTGACTTTAGAGCAGCTGTGTGGTTTGGTAGTGGGCATTGGTCTTGGGTGCTGGCTGTCACTGCGTTCTTTGTGGGGGGCTGGTAATGTGATGATTTAAGCCACTAGGAGGGTGGAACAGGAGGCTCATCACACCGTTTTTTGTCTTGCTAACAGTCTACACCATCTTTGCCATCCTGGAATACACTGTTGTCCTAACCAACATGGCGTTCCACATGACGGCCTGGTGGGACTTCGGGAACAAGGAGCTGCTGATAACCTCTCAGCCTGAGGAGAAGAGGTTCTAAACCCTCTCATGCTGGGAAGAGGCGGCCCACCGCCCAGAGACAAGACACTGCTCTGGCCTCCCTCTCTCCATGTCCTCCTGGCCCTTCTCAAGCTGGGGACTGGGTGAGAAGAGCAGCATGGGGTATGACAAGGCTGACCCCAACACTTCTGACTTCTCCCCAGCCCTTGCAGAGATCTTCAGGAAGCATCACCGTTAACTGAAAGGTCCTAAAAACTGGGCTGGCAGGGAAGCTCCACCACTTGGTGCTAAAGTCCCGAGGTCCATGACCGTTATCTAGTTTTTGACCTTATCTAGAGACTTCACTAGGGTTAGGAACCAGAGCGGTGGCTGCGAGCAGGAGCCCACAGCCGTTTTTCTCTAGGTCATTCATTTGACTGGTGTCTGGTGATCTACTGTGCCCACCCAGAGTGGCGGCAGGAGAATCCTGCCCAGGTGTTCTGGGTGTACCCCCTTCCCCATCAGCCTCTTTGTGATCCTGTGTATGACCGGGAAGTATGTTGTATGATCTCCAAGGGCTTTTGTCTTGGAGGTCAGCCAATGGAAGTAGTGCTCTGTACTTGACAGGTAACTTGTCCCAGAAAAAGCATCCAGCGTAGGCTGTGCTTTCCTTCCCACATAGAGCCACTGGCTTTTTGACATACTGGAGTATGCCTGTAACTCCAGCACCTTGGAGGCTGAGATGGGTGGACTGCTAAAGATCCATGCCAATCTGGGTTACACAGGGAGCCCTGGTCTCAAAAGCGAAATAGGATTCCAGGCATCTTAAAGATGCCTTTAATCCCAGCACAGCAGAGGCAGGCAATTACCTGTGAGTTCCAGGCCAGCCAGGGCTATATAGCAAGACCTTGTCTCAGGAAAAAAAAAATAATCAAAGAGCCCTAAAATCACAGACTTTTACGACCTTCCCCTCCTTTGACAAGAGGGAAGGGGGCAGAGGTAGATTTCCCTACTCCAGAATGGGTTCCTTGATTTTCTTTCATCTTCTCTACTGTCCCAGATACCCAGCTTTTATTTGTGTATTTTATTTCAAAGGACAATAAATTTTTTTTTCTTTGCCAACAGTCTGGGGTAGGTGTTAGTCTGGGGGTTCATTTCTGCGTGGGAACTGAGGTGAGGAACGGGGTCCAGAAGGGAGGATCTACGTCCTCAGCAGCTCATTGCTTCATCTGGTGTCTCCCTCACTCCCTCTGTCCGGTGTTCCCTAAGCCTGGCCTCAGCCTCCATTTTGTGCATGAACTACTTCGGAAATGACACAGCCTGGAAGCTGGCCTATGTAGGCGTCCTCCGTTGAAGCAGAGGCCTGGTTCTGACTATAATTCTGCCAGTAAAGACCTGTCCCCTTGGAGGTATGAGGGGACAGATCAGACGCGTGACTGCAAGCACCTGCCCTCAGGCTGGTGTCAAACCTTTTCCTTTTGGAGCCCGAGATCAGGAAGTGTTCCCCAAGCTTTGCATCCTAGTCCACTACTGCATCTATGGCTGGGTCCCAGAGCTTTGTTAGGGAAATTGAGGGGTGGTGGTAGAGAACCACAATGCAGCCTACTGTCTTCTGTCCCCTCATAGAGGAAACAAAGGTCCCCAGTCTCTGGGGAGCCCTAGCTCATGCCCACCCGCTAATGCCCAGCACACAGGGAGGAGCCGGGGCCACTGGAGACAGGAGGTTTTATTGATGCTGATGGGGGTAGGAAAGGCCCCCAGGAGCACGGGGCCTGAGTCAGTCAGCAGATGCATAAGGCCTGGGCACATAGGGCAGGTTAGGGTACATTTTTCTTCTCAGGATTCTGTGGCTCCTTCCTTGGGGGAGGGAAAGAACATCTTGGAGAGCCTACTCCAAGAGCAAGGCAGAGAGGTCAGAGCCCCTGTCCTGAGAGGAGGCACCACAATAGGCAGCAGCAGCTGTGTGGGAAGCTGGAAGAACTGGTCAGTAGCGGGAATGGAGGGGAGCACGGGGTTGGCCTCTTGGAAAGGTCAGCCTTGCTTAGGTGAACTCATGGAATACTTGGTATTCCTAAGCAGGGTGGGGTGGGGCCCAAAGCCCCTTTCCCTGTGTACCTCCTGAAGGGAAAAAAGGCATTCAGGGAGTCCCCTGGCAAGGGGTGCCAGAATTAGTCCTTAAGGCACAGCTGGGGGCAGACAAGGCGCCAAGGCACTATTGGTGGGGGACAAGGGACAGCATCCAGACCGAGTGCCAGGGTCACAAGAGGACGCAGGACCGCCCACGCTTGATCGGTGTTGGGTTGAGCACTGCCCGGACGGCCTCCGCAAACACCTCCTTGACGCCGTCCTGCTGCAGCGCCGAGCACTCGAGGTAGCGCACAGCATGGATCTGCTTGGCCAGTGCCTGGCCCTGCTGCGGTGTGATGGGCGCTTGGCCCTGCTCCTTGAGGCGCCGTAGGGTATCAGGCTGGGCTCTCAGGTCCTTCTTGGTGCCCACCAGGAGGATGGGCACGTCAGGGCAGTGGTGACACACCTCTGGATGCCACTTGTGCCTCACGTTCTCATAGGAGGGTGGACTGGCAATGGAGAAACAGATGACGAAGACGTTGGTCTGAGGGTAGGAAAGGGTGCGGAGGCGGTCATACTCCTCCTGGCCCGCAGTGTCCCACAGGTTCAGGTTCACTGTGCGCCCGTCGACCGCACTCTGGGCGCTGTAATTGTCAAACACGGTGGGGATGTACTCCTTGGGGAAGGCGTTAGTCGTGTAGCAGATGAGAAGGCAGGTCTTGCCCACAGCCCCGTCGCCCACCACCACACACTTGATGCTCTGCATTGTGTGGAGAGCGGCCGCAGCGGAGGCAGCGCCTCCTCCCTCTTCTGGACCCCACCGGAAGTCGTGACCTGCAGAGAGATGAGAGGGGCATTCTTGATTTAGAAGACCTGTACCATGGAGAAGAAAAGACGAAGACCCTGTCTCGAACAACGGCCCAACAAGGAGGTGTACTGAGCAAGATGTTAGAAAGCTGCAGCATTGTATGAACGAACTCTGGTATCAGCCGACGGTCAAAGCCCGGTTCAACTACTGTTTCTAGCAATGACAATGGACAAGCCACTTCTCTAGACCTTAGTTGATTTTTTTTTTTGCCTGCCAAATGGCGATAAGATCTACTTATGGATTAGCTTATTACACTTAAATGTTTCACTGTGATGGCGCCTACGTGATCATGGTGGACGTCCTTTTTGATGTGTTCTTGGATTCAGCTTGAGAGTATTTTATTGAGCATTTTCCTCAATGATCATGAGAGAAAATATTGTTGAGTCTGAAATTCTTTCTTTGTTGGGTACTTGTGCCATCTGGGTATCGGGATGACTATGGCATCGGAAAAATTGACAATGTCCTGCTTCTATTTTGTGGAGTCATCTGAGGAGTGTCGGGGCCAGCAGACACTAAGTGTGCTCTTCCTCAGTATGGGGATCTGCCGGATCATCTACTACGTTTGGACTCCTCTCATTAGTCTGCTTTGTCAAATTTGCTCCAGAGCCTCAGAACTCAAAGGCATACGCATGATGATAGTGGGGGAACCCCTGAAGGTACCCTGGTGCTGCTGGGCTGCAATGGACCCAAGCCCTGGCACTGCTTCTCTCCCAGGTGCAGCTTCTGGCAGCAGCCAGGAAGGACATGGCACTACCGGATGAGGTGACCTCTCAGGTTCCCACTAACAGGATTTCCACCTGACCTGAATGTGTTCAACCTCAGGATGGTCAGACAGGCCCTCAGAGTGGGCAGTAAATAAAGGCCCTCGAGGGCAAGAGAACCTCAGACTGGAAGACCAGAGATCTAAGTTCTACCCCAGCTCTCTGACTCACTGAGGCCAAGCACGAGACACTTACTCCTCTGGGCCTCAGTTTCTCTTTTCAGGAAATGAAGGTAAAAGGTCTATGATAGAGATGGCTCAGCAGTTGAGAGCAGGGGCTGCTTTGCTAGCAGCACCTACCCTCTTTGAGCAACTCCACAACTGCCTGCCACTGCAGCTCTAGGGAAACCTGTGCCTCTGGCCTGAGGGCACTGGCACTCATGTGCAAAAACATACCGCAGACACACATAATTAAAAAATAAATCTTAAGAAGTCTATGACAAAGGCAATAGGCGAAGAAACAAAACAAGCTGGGTGTGCTGTGCTTACCAGTAATCCCAGCACTCAGGCAGCACAGGCAGGAGGATTATGCAAGTTTGGGACCAACCTGGTCTACTTAGTGAGTTCTAGGCCAGCCATAGGTACTTAATAAAACACTGTCTCAAAACAAAACTAAGCAAAAAAGACTTGGGCTTATAGGAGAAAAGATATTGCATGTTTTCTTTCATATGTGAAATCTAAATTTAAATATATGTGAGCTAAGTGTGTGCTTGTGTGACACGAAAGCAGAAGGGGAACTATTTGGGAAGAGGAAGGACATCCATGTGGAGAGAAGAGGGTTGACGAGAGGAGAATGGGGGTGACTATGAGCAAAGTATAATGATAAATATGGCATATACACAGGAAGACTTCATAGTGAAATCTGTTTTCTTGTATCCTAACTTAGCTGTGTCCACTGCATTATCTGAGTCCTGGCATTTCATAGCAGAACTCCTGGGCCTGAGATGTGCACATCTGCACAGAAGGGGATGAAGTGGCAGGAAGACTAAGACCCCCCTCTAGTGCAGCAACGGGCGACACAGGCAAGAAGGCCGGGAGGGAACTGGCCAGCAGTCACAAGGCCCAAGAGACTGAAGTACAACAGGCTCTCTAGGGAGGTGGTTATCAACCAGCAATCAGTAAATCAGCCCTCAAAGGAGTGGGGAGAGAGCAGCTTCCGGGCTGGCAAGGGAAGAGGGCCTGACACCAGAAAAGGATTATGAATGAGTTAGTGTCCAAAACAAGGTGTGGCACATGATCAAGAGCACCAGATACCTGAGTCGACCTACTAAGCTCCCTTTCTGATCTTGACCCTCAATAAAACAGCTCCATATGGTAAAGTCTTTATAGATGCCACGGTACCATGTTAGTTGATCCTCCTAACAACCTACTGGTAGGACTTCTATTTTACAAACAAAGAAGCCAAACATGGAACTGTTCAAGTAATCCAGCCTCACACTGCTGATGTGAGGACATGGTGGCCAGGGCACAAACTTAGCTCTGTGCTCCAAAGTCTAAGTTTTCTTCCTTGTATCACATGGCTCCCAGATAACTGTGGGGCCTTGAGCAAATTAGTCATTTCCTTTACCACAGCCTCAGTTTCTTCATCTGTACAGCAAGAGTCATAACCCTTGGCTTCCTGGACTCATGGGGATGCTGCATGACAGTGAAATATACTCTGTAAACTCTCACGTGCACAGTGCAGACAGGCAGCGAGCAAAGCAAAGACTCTCACCCCCAGTCACTAAGCATGGTGATGCTCACCCCTCCAGTTCTTTACTCCCAGTTCAGCCTTCACCCTCTCCCAACACTTTACTATTATCTTTTTTGTTGTTAGCATTAACTGAGGGTCGAACCTAGAGGCTCACACGGGCTGGACAAGTGCTCTACCATTAAGCTCCATCTCCTGCTGCCCGCCAGTTCTTTTCCCTGAAATTTCTTGGCTGAAGAGGGTCAAATAAGTTTCCTTTAACTACTTAAACTCTACACATGGGATCTAACTTACGACAAACAGGAAGAAAAGATCGTCAGTGCTGCAAGATGCCAAACCAGAAAATAGGATTAGATTTTAAATATAACTTAAAAAAAACAAACAAACAAACAAACAAAAAAAACAAAAAACTTTACTGGCAAAGTGGTTTAGTGGTACTGTACTTGCCTAGCATGTGTAAAGGCCCAGCTTGGTAATAAAAACAAAACAAAGAACTTGGTTTAGTAAATACATATCTGAAGATCTGTATGTTAGCCAATGACAACAACTTGTTGTAGGTTTTTATAACCAATTTAATACATTTGGATCATGCTTGGACTCTTGCTTTGTCATTCAAATATGATCATAACATAAGAAGGAGTTTAGAATTATACAGACCTGGATTTAAATCTGTTTTCTACCATTTATCAGTTGTGTGACCCTAGACTCAGGATGAACTGCCTCTGTAATCTTCAATTCTCTAACCCCCCATTTTTGCTACAACAGTACTGTTTCACAGGGTGGCTATAAAGGTTAAATGCATTAATATACAATATATGCACGATATAGGTTCTTAGCATGACTTCCTCACTCCTTAATCCAAAGGGTTTGCAATGTTGTCTGTAAAGCAAATCTCAGTCATTCTTTTCTTTTTTTGAGGCAGGGTTTCATTGTGTAGCCTGGCTAGCTTGGAATTTGTTGGTATGCAGATCAGGCTGGACTTGAACTCAGAGATCCACTTGCCTCTGCCTCCCAAATGCTGGGATTAAAGCAGAACCACATCAAGTGCTTATCCTTGTACCTCAGATTTTATGCTTGTTTTTCTTTCTGTTGCTATTCCCTTTCCCCTCTCAAATCTTCTGGATTCTTGAGGCCTAGCAGAAGTCTCGCCGTTCCACTAAGCTACAGAATTCTTTGCATTTCTATAGCTTTGTCACCTCTTTCCAACCATGCTTTGGCCCCATGTGTGAGTCCCCTCTGTATGTAAGTGATAGATGCCCCTGAATAGCAGGCTGATTTCTGTGACGTAACCACAGAAGAGCTGTGAGTGAGAGAGGCTGAGGCACACAGGAGTGTGCACCCTGCCCTCTCGTCTGCTGGGCCAGCCTTATCACGAAGAGTAGGATGGGCCTCCTACAATGCTACAAGGCTGAGCTTTTGTGGAGAATAATGACAACCAAAAAACCTTGCTAATTGGTTTGAAATGGCTCTAGAAGGTTTGGTATGGGAACACAGCTCATGGGGCAGGGGGCTGGAGCCTCTCGGGCTAAGTATGGTCCCTGAACTTAAACTTGTATCCAGCGGGGCTCTGGCCTTGGGGTGTGTCCCAGGCCCAGAAGGGGGAGGAAAAGGAAGTACTGATGTTTGCCTGATTGCCTGATCTGTGCGGCAGTTAGAGCAGGGGAAGTGTCCCAACTGGGAGTGGGGGAGGGGCAGCATAGGCTCCATAGATGGGTTAAGTGTAACTCTACAGCCTGCTAAGCCAAATCTCTAACACAACCCTCCCTACCAAGTCACGAATCCAAGTCACAAGCCACTTCACCGATGGCACTCTGTTTCATACAGAGGCTGGTCTGAATCTTATCTCTAGTCCCAACCCTGGGAAAGCCTAGAAGGCAAAGTTCTGCCTGATTTCTGACTCGCTGGCTGAGTCCAGCACACGTGGCTGTCAGTAAAAAACAAAACAAAACAATGAGCTCAATCTGTCCATCTGTGCACACAACAGCTCGCTCGCTCCATGAATGCTGTGCACCCTCCAGATTGTTCTGTCCACTGGGCTCAGTTCTGTTTTGCACTTCTCTGGGCTAACATAGCTCCCTCCTTTTACCTTTCCCAGTACTTACTGTTCTGAACTACTACTGGATGATCTGTGGACAGGGAAGCAGAAGCCCAGCACAAGGCTGAGCAAAAGTTGCAGAGTAACCCCCTCCCCTCCCCCATCAATTCTGACATTGACACTGGGAAAAAGAAAGCTTCCATGCCCAAGAGACACTGGATGAAGGTAGCTAATTCCTTTCTCACCCGGAGAAACAGAAAGTTAGGGTAGTAAACACACAAACTAGATTGCTCTGTCCTCAGCTGAAAGAGTGAGAGGTCAAGCAATGGTAACTCAAAGGGGCTGAAGAAAATGAGAAGAAAGAGTACAAGACAGGTTAAGGATTAGACTGGAATAGCTGAAGACCTTTGGCCATTGATAGCCAGGCCAGGGCCAGGGCACTGCAAGTTTGTTTGTTTGTTTGTTCTGCAGGGAAGACAGGAGAGGTGACACCAGGAGGCTCACACTAGGGCTGCAGCTGGCTGCAGCTGGGCTGGGAGGAGGAAGCAAGGGGAGACATGAGGTCAGTGTGGGACTGGGATCAGGCCAAAGGCTGAGACTCTTTCTTCCCCTTCTCAGCATCAGCAGGGAAGAGCCCAAAAGAACCTAGTTGTCAGCCTTAAAAAAAAAAAAAAAAAAAAGTCTGAGCTGGCATAGTGGCACAAGCCTTTATTCCCACCACTCAGGAAACAGAGGCACTTGAGTCCAGAGGTCAGCCTCGTCTACAGAGTGAGTTCCAGGACAGCCAGGGCTACGCAGAGAAACCCTGTCCTGAAAAACAAACAAAATCCCTCATACTGAAGACTCAAGGACTCCCTCTTTTTATCATTCTCCGTCTGTAGAAGATTCTGCACTGTAGGAAGGGCGAGAGAGGTGATGCTACTCACTAGGGCAGGGATTGACTGCAGAGGAAGAAACGTGACAGTTGTAGCTGAGAGGGATCCAGACGCTTGAGACAGCTCCAGTCAGCCTGTCCCATGCTCATCCCAGAGACCCACAAAGGGTGAGCCCCAGAGACAGGACAGCTCCAGCCTGAGGAGCCAAGCTGCCCCTCCCCCACCCTGCAGCACAGAGGAAGGCTCACACACTGGCTTACTTCTCCCCGCCTAGCAGAGCTCAGCAATCTCTGGGCCCCATGCAAGGCCTGTGAAGTGGCACTTCCTTTGCTTTTGCTCACTTCACTCGGGGCTGTAAGTGCCAACCTTGCAATCCTGCCTCCCCGACTTAAAAACAAAGGGAAACCCAGGGCTTCCCAGTCTGTGCCACCCAAAGTCTAGGGGGGTTTCCACAAGGGAAAAACCACCAGGGAGGAAACTCCGTATCTATTCCCCACTGCCTCTGGTCACAGAGCTGAGCAGAGGACAAGGTCTACACCCCCATCCTGGAGTCCTGCGACAGAACCCCACGCTACTGCCTTCCTATCTCTCAACCTATATTGATCTTCGTACTTTGAGCAAAGTGCGACGATTCTGCCCTGGACAGATCAAAGCTGGTGAGACTGGACGGCTGACTCTGAGGCACTGCTATTTCTCTTAAATGAGGGACAGCCAAACCTGTCAGTGTTCATTGTGCCCTTTGGAAGTACTGAAAATACAAGCTGTTTTTTGTTTGTTTGTTTGTTTTTGAGACAGGGTCTCACTATGTCACTCTGGGTGGCCTGGAACTTGATCCATAGTCCAGGCTGGCTTCCGCCTCCCAAGCCTGGCTGCAAACTAACTGTTGAGATAAGAGATACCTAGTAGACTACGGTGATAAAAATAGTTGCAAATCCAAGTTGAGGACCTGGATCTCTTAACCTCTGGCCTGATGTTAGTCTCACATAGCAGAGAAGGTGAAGACCTTTCTTCTGACCTTTGACTTCATTCAAAAATGACTGTATCATGGTTTGCTCCTTTAAGGAATGGGCCAGAAGGCCGGAAAGATGGTTTGGTGGGTTTAAGAGCACCTGTTCTTTCAGAGGACCAAGATTTGGTTCCCAGGACCCACAGGGTGGCTCAAAGGTCCACAGAGTTCCAGTTCCAGGAGATCCGACACCCTCCATGGCACCGGGCATGGCTGTGGTACACATACACACAAAGAAAACACCCATATACACAAACAAATCTAAAAGAAATACAGAAAAGGGCGGAAAGAGTCAGGTTGCCATGTGTCTGCATCTTTTGCTTTTAAGTTCTCCAGCCTCCCCAGCTCTGGTCCTTCTTGTAGCACTCATAGCTCAGCACTACCAGTGTGCTGCCGGATAGCCGGCTACCTGGTCCTGCCCTAGCTGAGAAGCTCCTCCTGGTCTTTAGCTCCTGGAGTCATGCCCTCCCCCCATGTGAGATGAGGACAAAAGAGGAAGCTGGACCCTGGACAGGAAAACCAGTGTGATCTGGCGAGGTGGCCCAGGCTTTGTCTTTGGTTTCCCTCTGACGGTCTTCTCACAGACCCCTACAAACCTTACCTCTAATGGACCGACGACACTGCACACAAAGGGAAGAGGTTTTTAGCTTGTGCCCAGGAGTCCTCCAGCTACTATCACCCAGTATCTTCTTGGCTGCTGGTATAACCACAGCCTCTCATATCTTCCAGCTCATAACCCCCTATTAAGCTCCTATCAGGCACCTCATCTGCCTTAACGTCTCCCCTGAAGCAGCTCTCCACAGCCCAGATTGCTAAGCGTGCCACGCAGCACTGCGCCCTGCCACTTCTCATGTTACCACACTTCTGAACAAGGCCTCCACCTCGGCCTCCACGGCCCCTCCACCCCACAAACGCTATTTTCCCGTCTAGATCCCTCCCATCCTGGTCAGACTCTTCTTGCAGTTAGCTCAAATTTCCAATGGGGCCAGACCTTGCCTAAGTCACTTCCATCCTCTCTTTGCCCTCAGAGCCCCGAGGGTTGCTTAGTTATACAGGATACTAAATTAAGTACTGGTTCGTCCAGCTAAGAATCAGGGCTCCTGAGGATTTTTGTTGAGCTGTGATGCTGAGAAAATGTGCTGTGTGCACATCCTTTCCTGAGCTAGGATTTAATACAGATCCCTTGGATTTCCTCCGTGGGGCCAAACCTCTGTACCTCCCAGAAATGAGAGTAGGAAAGACAGGTGGAGAAGGGCAGGACTAGAGGAAGAAACAATTGATGGGAGAGGGACAACTGTGGGCTGGTAAGAGGATAGGAAAGGGAAAGAGCCTAGCTCTTAAATTTAGCTGTGCTTGAAGATCCCCCAAATGCAGCCTTTGCTCCCCTCCACTTCTTTTATTCTCACGGAGAGACGTTAATACAGGAGAGTGGGTGAGGTAGAGACTAAATGCCGAGCATGTAATCCAAAGGCTGAGGAAGGCGCGCTGTTACCCTGTTACCGGGCCAGGGCAGACTAAGCCAGACTCCGGAGACATTCCTCAGAGGGAGGGGGGCAGAGTCCTCGGTAGGAAGGAAAGAAACATCAGGGATGCTGAAAGAAGTCGGCGGAACTCTCAGTCAAGGCTCTGACAGCAAATACCGATACCCAACCACTGCAGTCCCCGCAAGGCAGCCAGGAAGAGGGTCGAGACTGAAGTCAGACCAGCTGCAGTTCCCCGCCACAATCCTGCCTTTGCCCCTCCTTTTCCTTTCACACCAAATGACCCACCCCATTCTCCCCACCGGCTGGAACCAGTAAGTGCCAGGGGATAGGGGCCTTCAGGCTAGTACCCAGCTCCCAGGCTGGACTCTGGTTGAGCACCTAGGAGGTGGGGTAGTCTTGATTTCCCACGGCCTTTCTCGCTAGTCACCCGAAGCTGTCTGCTACGGGCTGCTTCCCCTGCCAAACCACAATGTCACCCACTCCCTTCATTCTGCCGGCTTCGACTACGGCCTTCTCAAGGCTGAGGGCAGTTATTTTGTCTCCAAGAGATAAAGATGTTGACACACCAGAACCTGCATGTTCACGCGCGTGTGCACATGCTCCCAGCCCTTTAATCATCTCCATCATCGGGAAGGCTGCATCTCGAAGCTACAGAGGCTTGGAAAAAGGCTATCAAACTTGGCAAGTCTAAAGCAGTTTCTGACACCAAGGCTGGAGATACAGGCTGAGGGGAGGAGACGGGGGGGGGGGGGGGGGGAAAGAGGGAAGACAGGGGGGGGGGGGGGGGGGGGGGATGTGTGTGGTAACAGGAGGCTGGGAAGAGCTGGAAAGCGGAGGCAGCAGAGAACTGAGCAGAGAACTGCAGGGCAGGGTCGGTGTGAGATCAGAGCCTACAGACGTCTTTGCGGCTGAGGGAAAGGAGAATGAAGATGAATGCGTGGACACTGAGAGCGGAACTCAGGTGAGGAGGAGACATCGGGTAAGAGCTTCGATCATTCCCGAAAGCCAGGTCCCCGGCTGCCTTTCAAAGTCCCGTAAGATGTCAGCGCCTCTCGGTTTCCGCATCGAGGCCTTTTCCTTCCTCAGTTTATCCCCCGAAAAGCAAGGCCACGTTGAATCAGGGAGACGCAACAGACGCGCTCACTAAATACCTGTTGCACAGCACCCGGTCGGCGGAGAAACTCCGGAGAGGAGGCGCGGGGATTCCCCGGAGCCGCCCTGCACAGGCTGCAGCGACCTCGTCGCCGGGGCCGGGGCGCCCTGCCCGGGTGAGACCTTCCGGGGCCTCGGGCTCCAGCGGCGCCTCAGCCGCCCGAGTGTCACCCCCGCAGAGCGGAGCGCGCCGTCTGCAGCCCGGAGGCCCTTCCTCTCCCACGCTCCCGCGGGCGCCCCGCCGCAGCGCTGCCTCGCGGCCCCGCGCGCCCCCGCGGATCCCGCCCTCCACCCGGACCCGGCGACCCGCCGCGGCGCGGTCCCCGCCCGCCCGGCCTGCCGCGCCCGCCCAACTTGCAGGGAGCGAACGCCTCCCGCCCTCGGCCTCCCTCGCGCAGACTCCGCGGCCCGCGGGGCCCGGCCCGGCCGGCCGCGCGCCCCTCCCGGGACCCCCGGGCCTCACCT
>NW_026596046.1:36645375-36648182 GCF_907164565.1 Psammomys obesus
GCGGACCAGGAAGTCGGGCCTCCCCGCGCCCCGCCCTCCGCGCGGCCCGAGCCCCCAGGTCCCCCCGCGGGGCCCCGCGCCGGGCGCGTGTCCTCCCCCTCCCGCTCGGCCCCGGAGCCCAGAGCAGCCCGGCTGGCGGGGGGCTCGGCCGGACGGGCCCGGCCGGGGCAGTCCCCGCCCCCGCCCCGAGCCTCGGGAGACGGCGGGGGGCGGTGCTGCGGCGGCGGGAAGGTCCCCGGCCCCGGGGGCGGGCGGGCGGCCGCAGTCAGCACCCCGCGGGAAGACGCGGTCAGCGGAGACGCAGGCGGAGCCGCGCGGGCCCCGAAAACAGGATGTCACGTCGAGGCTCCGCACCCCGGGCCGCGCGGGGCTCTGGGGAGAGGGCGGGGCGCGGGGAGACGTGGGGCGCCTCCGGCTCCGCGGTCTCGCCCTGCCCGGCGCGCGGCTGCCTGCAGCGCAGGACCGCGCCCAGGCTGGAAGTCGGGCGCCGGCCCTGGACACCCGCGAGGGCAGCACGCGTGGCGCCCCCTCAATTACTCAATTAAGTAATTGAGGCTCTCACGCGGGCCCTGGGCGCAGAACTTTGGCTGGAGGACCCGCGTTCTGGGTTCTTTGGTGGGTGCTCGCCCACGTGCCCAGCGTCGCACAGACACCCCGTCCCTACCGAGGACCTCCAAGCAAAGAGGGTCAGGTCTGACAGTTTAATGGTTTCAAGCATTAATGTTTTTCTTTTTTCTTTTTGTAAAAACAACAAAATTCTTTTCACACGCTGAGGCTGGGAAGGTAACAGAATAGGTGTTCGTGCTGGGCTGCTGTGTAGGAAGCGAAGCTGAGACAGCCAGACTCCGGCTGGCTGAATGAATGAACGCGCGTTCTGAGGGCCGCCAGGAGCCTGTTCTGACCGCGCAGGCAGTTTGTGGAGCCTCTTCCTCTTCTCGGGTCCCTCGGCAGGAGAACAGAAGGGGCTGGGGGAATTTGGGAGGGCAGAACACCAAATGTTTAGTGGGAAGAGGCTTGTGAGCCCCGGAAATAACAGGGTCCTGAAGTGTGCCTCACATTCAAGTGGCTTCGATGAAGCCATTAAAAATCCGTTCCAGGGCTGCTGGAGGGATGGCTCAGGGGTTAAGAGCACTGGCTGCTCTCCCAGGGTCCTGAGTTCAATTCCCAGCAACCCCATGGTGGCTCACAACCACCTATAGTGAGATCTGGTGCCCTCTGCTGGCCTGTGGGCACACATGGGGGCAGAATATGTTATGCATAAAAAAAAGTTAAAAAAAAAAATCCGTTCCAAGTCAGGTGTGATAGCATATGCTTGCAACCTTAGCATTCAGGACACTGACACAGGAGATTCAGAAGTTCGAGGACAGCCTGGGCTGGATGAGAACTAAAATAAAAATAAATAAATAAATAAATAAATAAATAAATAAATAAATAAATAAATAAATAAATACTCCTGAGTTCCTGGCCAGCCTGGTCTACAGAGCACGTTATAGAACAGCATTGCTATACAACAAAATCCTGTCTCAATAAAACCAAAAACCTAACCAAACAACAACAAAAGTTCCCGGAAAATATATTTGAAAATTTGACTGTAGTGATAGAATGCTCGCTTATTAAGTGTTTAGGTCTGTACCCCAACTCCACAAGTAGCGTCATATTTATTTTAGAATCACTTGAGGGGCAGAGTGTAGTAATGACGTTCAGCCCAGCAGATTGGAAGACAGGGTTGGCAGCTGGGCTCATACTCTGCCTCCTGAGCTCCGACTGTCTCGGGGTTGCCTCACCGTAGTCCAGCAGAGAGAACCTTCTCAGATAGCTGTTTGATGGGGGTATGGGACTGTTGGAGCTGATGCTTCAGAGGGGAGGAACGATCCCAGAACTGGGGTTCAGAAGGCGGTGACATCTAGACTCAGCCAGTCAGACTAGAAAGATTTCAGAACAGGTCCTCGCCCATTCTGCATCTCAGGTTCCCTGCTGGAAAAGAGGAGGTTGAGCAGATGACACCCTTCAGCACTGACCCTCTGTGGCTAGCTCTTGAGAATAACAATTAAGTAATTGAGGTGTTTGCTTAGAGGATGTTGCTCATAGCTCTTTAGTATCACTTAGGTCATCCTGTTTTGAGTTCTAGTAAATTGTATCTGTGTCTAATGTCTGTCTCCTCTACCAACTGTTAAGCCCTTTGAGGTTGTGTCTGAGTCATCTCGGTGTCCACCCACTGGGCCTGGCGCAGGCAGGTCTGAGCATACGCTTGTGTTCAGTAAACATCTGTGGAATGAAGCTGCTTCCGTGCGTTACTAATACATGCAGAGTCATCGGTGTCCAGGTGATCTGGAGCCGCTTCTGTGTCACAGATGTGTCCTCTGTAAGGCCAGAGGAAGGGCATGGCAGAATGGTGGAGGGCCGCCTGGAAAGTCTCCTTAGAGACGGAGAGTGCTGAGCTGAGCAAAATTCATCCCATTTTGATGGTCCTAGTCTTGCACGAACTTTCCCCTAGTCTTGCACGAACAGAACCTGGATATGTAGACCTGAGGGGACACAGGGAAGGGTTTGGTTGTTGTTTGTTTCATGTAGTTGGGCTCAAGCCCTAATTAGCTGAGGCTGACCTTGAATCCTGCTTCTGCCTCTGAAAGGTTTTTTGTTTGTTTGTTTGTTTTTTTGTGGGATAGAATATAGATGATAGAACAGAGTTGACAGAATTCAAATCATGGTGGTGTTGTAGGTGAGGGCTTTTGACAAGTCGCATCCCCTTGCATTCATTCCTGTGTGTGTGTGTGTGTGTGTGTGTGTGTGTGTGTGTGTGTGTGTGT
>NW_026596046.1:36648192-36658272 GCF_907164565.1 Psammomys obesus
TGTGTGTGTGTGTGTGTGTGTGTGTGTGTGTGTGTGTGTGTGTGTGTGTGTAGGCCAGAGGCTAAAGTCAGGTGTACTGGATGGCTAGCAAGTCCAGGCATCCTCCCGTCTTTTACTCCCCAGGATGGGATTACAGGTGCATACCATTGTGCTATTTATACCGGGCACTAGAGAGTTTTGAACTCAGGTCTTCAGGCTTTCAAAAGCACTTCACCAACCAGGTCATCTCTCCTCAGACCCTTCCTTCAATGCGTATTCATTGAAAATCTGCTTACTGCCACGCATAGTTTCACATTCTAGTGGTGAAGTGAAGAAAACAGACAAGACTATTGTGATATTAGTAGAAAAAAGATAGATCTGAGGTTTGGAGAGGTCTGGGCGGGGCTCAGTGGTTAAGAGCACTTGTTGCCCTTGCGGAGGGCCCGGGTTCTCACAACTGTCTGTACCCACAGTTCCGGGGGATCTGATGCTGTCTCCTGAGCTCGGAAGGTACCAGGCATAGACATCATGCACATATATACATGAAGGCAAAACATTCATACACATGAAGTAAAACATGACTCTTAAAAAAAATAGTAAAAGACATTTTAGGTAGGCAGGTCTCTGAGTTGGAGGCTAATTTGGTCTACGTGAAGAGTTCCACCACAGCTAAGGCTATATAGTGAAACCCTGTATCGGGGACAGACAGACAGACAGACAGAGATATCGTCAAGAGGTATCACAAGAGCACAGAGTACGGTAAGAGGACACGGCAGAGCTGCTTCCTGAGTCGCGGTTTCATTCTCAAATGTGAATGGCAAATGCCTTGAGTGACCGTGCAGGTGACGTAATGTGTGCGATGGCAAGTTGGTCCTTGGCACAATACATCAGCATTAACTCCTATAACCCATAAGCCAATATACTTTTAGGTTTTCTGTTTCTCCATTTCTCTATCTCTTAAATCAGAATGCTAAAGTTGACTCAGTAGCCCTCAAATTGAAGGGTCCAGAGACAGGGAGAAATCTGAGCTCCCCCCTAGTAAACCCCAGCTCCTAGTGCCCCTCAGAGTGTTCTAAGTGTCAGTCTTAGCCCCTGCTGGCCAACCTTAAGTTGTGGCTTCAGGAAACTCAGCTTTCTCTGGGCTCCTCTGGATCCCTTGGCCTTTCTCAGCCTGCCTGAGAAGCAGACAGTCTCTTTATCTATATTGCTAAAGACAATCTTCTTGTCCTATTTTTTGGGCTTTGATAGGAAAGACAGGAGACAGCAGAAAGGACTAACAAGGGAAGTGACTTGGCTCGAGTCCTTGTGTTTGACTCCCCTGAGGAACCCGATAGATGGAGGGGTTTTCCAGGACGGCCCTTCCTCCCAGGCACATGTAACAGCAACTGTCCAGTGTTCTTGCAGAACAGCTTTGCATTTTTGAGATGGTCACCTGGTACAGTCCCTCCAATCTATAGCGGTCTAATTCAGTTTTTGCCGTTCCCCTCCCCCTTTTGTTGTTGTTTTGTTCTGAGACAAGGCTGGCCTCCAACTTAGAGATCCCCCTGCTTCTGCATCGGAAGTGACAGGGTCAAAGGTAATGTGCCTTCATGCCCTCCCTCCTCTAATTTATATCTTTGTCATTTACTTTCTATGTGACCTTGAAAAAGTCACACCTTCAGCATAACTTAGATGTTGCTTTATACTTTTTAAACATATATAAGAACTTCTGAGGCAGGCAATATGTCCCTTTGTTTTATAGATTAAAAACATGCCTCCATGTGGGAAAATAGGACTTATCAGTCTTAATTTAAACCTTTAAAAAATGAATCAGAGTTATGTGACATCGTCAGCTTATGGTGGATGTTAATCATGTGAGTCATGCATGCAGGGCAATAAATTACGTTTATCTAGTGCCATATTATCAGTGTCTGGCTCAGGGAATATTTGTCAGGGGATAATTGGATACAGTGTGTTTAACATAATATCAGGCTAATAACAGTCCTTCCAGATGATCATGATGGCACATATGTGCAATCCCAGTTCAGGAGGTGAAGCCAAAAAGACCAGTTCAAGGTCGTTTTTGGCCTTGAAAATCAAGGCTGGTGTAAATCAAGGCTGGTGTAGGCTCAAAAGACTGCAGCATAATTTAATTTTTAAAAAATTTAAAAAGTTGCCAGGCAGCGATGGCACATACCTGTAATGCCAGCACTCTGGGAGGCAGAGGCAGGAGGGATCTCTGTGAGTTCCAGGCCAGCCTGGTCTGCAAATCAAGTCCAGGACAGCCAGGGCTACACAGAAAAACCCTGTCTCAAAAAACCAACAATAAATTTTAAACAGTGCTTTCTAAAGTTACAGCCATTAATTGATCGTGACCAAGCTTGATGACGTCTCTGACCAGCCAATTAATCACTAAACACACTGAAAATCTGCACCCTTTCTAGCCTTCCACTCTTGCTCAGTCGTAATTATCCCTCGGGTTCTGCTCAAGCTCACCCTTCCAATAGGAAGGTGAGGAGAGAGAGCTCAGCAATCAAGAGTCCCAGATTTGGTTCCCAGCACACACAAGGTGGCTCAGAACCTCTTGTAGCTCCAGCTTCAAGGGATCGGATGCCTTCTTCCAGCCTCCACAGGCAGCAGGAGCACAGAGGGTGCACAGACGCGGTGGTGGAGGCAAAGCACCCACACACACACAATAATTAAACTAAATCAACAAGGTGAGCTGGGTTTCTCGTGCGCGTCTCTCTGACTGCCTCACTAGGCTAGCTTCTACTTTTCCCAACTGTTCTCAGCATTTTCATCAGCAAGATTTGATACCTATAAATGTAGTTGACTTTGTTGTGTTGGAGACAGGCTCTCATGTAGCTCAGGGTTGACCTCCTATTCATTCTGTAGCTAAGGAAGACCTTGAACTTCTTATTCTCCTGCCTCTACCTCCTGAGCGCCTAGATCATTGTATGCATTGTAACACCTAACATACATACTTGATCTTGGTGTAATTTTTGTTTGTTTTTTGTTTTGTTTTTCTGAGACGGGGTTTCTCTGTGTAGCTCTGGTTGTCCTGGAACAGGCTGCCCTCTAACTCTGAGAGATTTACCTGTTTCCTCTTCCAGGTGCTGGGACTAAAGCTGTGTTCCACAACCACCCCACACTGGCGTAATCCTCCTGATAAAGTCAATACTTATTGGACATATTATGCTGAACACTGTTCTGATTGCTTTATAAAATCATCTACTTTTTTTTTTTTTTTAATTGAGACAGAGTCTTCCTCTGTTACCAGACTAGCCTGGAATTCACTCTGTAGCACAAGTTGGCCTTGAACTAATGGCAGTTCTGCTGATTCAACCTTTCAAGTACTGAGGTTCAGACATGAGCTTCCATAGAGCTTTAACTCATTTAAGCTTTATTGATCCTTTCCTTTTTCAGAGAAAAAGATAAGGCCAGAAGGAGATTTCAGCACCAGGAAGACTGAGGGGTTTGCTTAAAAGACAACTCACTGGAGCTCAGGCATGAGCCTGGGCAGGCTGAAGCTGCCCGCTTGCCTCTCGCCCTCCCAAACGGTGCCTCTGCACAGCCTCCTTGACTACTTCTAGAAAAAGTAATGATTTTTCTACACTTCCTCACCTACTCTTGTACAACTCCCTCTCCAGACATTCCCAAGTTACAAATGGTCTCTTCATGAACATCTGTATATTCTCCCTAAAATCCAGACTCCGTACAGGTAGGGTAGGAAGTGGTTATTATGCCCAGGTGCTCAGTAGATGTTGAATGAATGAACGAAGATCAACAGTAAGATTCGAGAAGTGGGGTCCGGTGGCTGGAGAGGTGGCTCCATGGTTAAGAGCCATTGCTCTGCTCTCCCTGAGGAGCTGGGTTCAGTTCCCAGAACACACATGGCAACTCACAATCATCTGTAACTCCAGTGCCAGGAGATCTGATGCTCTTCTTGCTTTTATGGGCAGGATCAGGTATGAACTCAGCGTGCACACATTCAGACAAGCAGTACCGTCATACACACAAAATAAAATAAACCTGAAAAAAAAAAAAAGGCATAAAAGAAGCAGAGCTTCGAGGCAGATCTCTCTGTGAGTTTGAGGCCAGTTTGAGGTGTGCACAGTGGACTCTCCAGGGTCCACATAGCTGAAGGAGAGGACCGAATCCAGAAGTTGTTCTCTGACCTTCACAGGCGAACCAGTGCTTCCCTGGGTGAGCCCTCTCCCTCCCTCTGTCTCTCCTTCTCTCTCCCTTCCTCTCCCCCCCCCCCCCGCTTTTTTCAAGACAGGGTTTCTTTGTGTAGCCTTGGCTGTCCTGGACTTGCTTTGTAGACCAGGTTAGCCTCGAACTCACAGAGATCCTCCTGCCTCTGCCTCCTAGAGTGTTGGGAGTACAGGTGTGTGCCACAGCGACAGGCAACACACTTATTTTTAAGAAAAAGATTCAGACACTGGAGTGATAGCTCAGTGGTTAAGAACATTTGCAATTCTTTTGGAGGACCAGAGTCCAGTTTCCGGCACCCACACTGGGTGGCTCACAACCTCCTATGATCCAGCCCCAGGAATCTGATGCCCTTTTTTGGCTTCTGCAGGCACCACACACATGTGGTACATACATAGAAGCACACACACATATAAAATCAAATAAAAAAGAAGATTCAAGAAGCAGTTCTGGAAGGGGAGATGCATCTGTTTGGAGAAGCCAAGCTACAGTCTGACCACGCCTGGGTCATTTCTCAGTAATAACTGTAGTCTTTCTTTTGGACAGCAGGGAGCGCCACTACTAAACCCAAATGGTTGGGAATGCAAGCCAGACAAGTGCTCTACCCCTGAGCTACAGCTACCCAGACCTCTTTCACTTTGTGTGGAGACAGTGTTTCAGGCTGGCCTTCTAAATGCCCTGTAACTAGGCATGGCCCGAACTCCTGATCCTCCTTTGTTCACATCTCCTAAGTGCTCATATTGTACTGAGTGTCACTACCTAACATCATAAACATTTTGGGACGTATACAAAGGAATTTTATTCACTGTAAAGAAGAAAGAAATTATGACATTTGCAGGGTAATGGGTGGAATGAAATCATTATATTAAGCAAAACAAACCAGACCCAGAGAGACAAGCATTGCACATTTGCTCTCACATGCAATCTAGGTTTTGTTTTATAAATGTACATACATACATGTGTAGGACATGAAAGTACAAGGGGGCCAGAGAGCAGAGGAGAAAGGGAAATAAGAGGACAAGAGAATATCCATCTCATGAAAGCATAAGGGTGTACCATTTGGGGAAAGAAATGGACCAGCAATAGGGGAAGAGGGTGGGGAAGGGTAGTAGGGGACTAAATAAAAACAAAATGACATTTCTACATGGAAATGATAAATAAATCTACTACTTTTTATGCTATCAAAGAACTTCAAATTAAAAAATCTCTAAGACAAAAATTTAAATCTAGGTTCACTACTCTATACCAAAGTCTGTTTCTGTTGATGTAAGAATGCATTCTGAGAACAGCTGGGGAAACACTGCAATCTTTGGACCTCAAAGCATTTCAGAGTAATCCAAATTCAGGATAAAAAACTTACAGTAATTACAACATGCGGGGCATGGTGGTGCATGCCTCTGATCCCAGCACAGGGGAGGCAGAGGCAGGCAGGAGAGATAGCTCAGTGGTTAAGAACATTTGCAATTCTTTTGGAGGACCAGAGTCCAGTTTCCGGCACCCACACTGGATGGCTCACAACCTCCTATGATCTAGCCCCAGGAATCTGATGCCCTTTTTTGGCTTCTGCAGGCACCACACACATGTGGTACACACATAGAAGCACACACACACACACACACACACACACACACACACAATCAAATTAAAAAAAAAGATTCAAGAGGCAATTCTGTAAGGGAAGGTGAGTTTGAGGACAGTCTGGTCTACAGAGCAAGTTCCAAGACAGCCAGGGTTACACAGAGAAACCCTGTCTTGAAAAACCAACCAACCAAACAAAAAATAACAACATAAACTCTTAATTTTTATTTTGAGATGGGGGCCTCATTATGTTTCTTGGGCTGGTCTCAAAAATCTGAGCTCAAGGAATCCTCCTGCCTTAGTTTTCCATGTAGCCACGACCATGGGCGCATATCAAATCACCTGGCTTTCTGGTGCTGGAGTTTGAACCCAGGGCCATGTGCTTGCTACGCAGATGCTCTACCATTGGCCTCTATCCTCAACCTCTTAATCATTTTTAAGTGTGCAGTTCAGCAATGTTAAAATATTAAAATATTCACACAGTGGCATATCTAGTTGCCCCAACTCTTCCTCTTGCCACACTGAAACATGCTTAAACCACTCAGATCCCTAGCTTTAGCCGCTACTGTTCTCTTTTCTGCCTCTGTGACTCTGACTACTCCAGGAAACTATATGAATGGAATCATGTTTTTTTTTCCCTCTCTTTCCTTTTATGATTGGTTTTGCTAACATACTGTTGCAAAATTCTATCCATATCGGATCATGTGTTGCAACTTCTTTTTTGTTTGTTTTATTTATGTGTGTGTGTTTGTGTGTGTGTGGGCATGCCATGGTGTACATGTGGAGGGCAGAGAGCAACTGGTAAGTTGGTTCACTCCTTCAACCATGTGAATTTGGGCATTCAACTCAGGTCATCCGGCTGGGCATCAAGCACCAAGCGAGTCACCTTCGTCTGTCTGCCAGCCTTCATTCCTTTGTTTTTCAAGGCTGCTCAATAGTACTGTATCTTGTTTATCCCTTCATCTCTCCATGTATACGTGTGTCGTTTCCACTTTATAGTTGTTTTCAAAAAACATGACTGTAACCATGGGTGTGTAAAGGTTTCTTCCAGACCTTTTATTTTGGATATAAACCCAGAGTAGAAATGCTGGATCATTTGGCAATTTTTTTTTAAAAAATCATTTGGTAAATATATTTAAAGTTTTTTTGTTTTGTTTTTATTTTTCTTGACTTTTTTTTTTTTTTTGTAGTTCAAGGTGACTTTGAACTTCTCAGTCCTCCTGTCCCCATCTCCTGGGAGCTGGGATTCTAGCTGCACAGCTTGTTTGGTTTTATGTGGTGTTGAGGATTGAGTCCACAGATTCATTAATGATGAGCAAGCACTAGCAACTAAGCTCTGCCCTCAGAGCCAAGTTTTCGTTGTTTTAATGTAATTTTACATGCATTGGTGTGAGGGTGTCGGATCCTCTGGAATTGGACTTACAGTTGTGAGCTGCCATGTGGGTGCTGGAAACCGGACCTGAGTCCTCTGGAAGAGCAGCCAGTGCTCCCAACCACACTGAGCCATCTCTCCAGCCCCAAACATTATATTTATTCAATTTATTTTGTATTTTGCCTCCATGTACGATTGGGAGCTGAACTTAGGACCTCTGGAAGAGCAGGCAGTGGTCTTAACTGCTAAAACATTTCTCCAGCCCTCCAAACCCTCCCCATTTTTAGTTTTGAGACAACATTATGGTTCTGAGAAATTCAACTTTTCCCCCTCCAATTTATTTATACAATGCTCTGCTTGCACACCAGAAGATCTCACTAATTTCACTATCACAATAGATGGTTGTGAGCTACCATGTGGTTGCTGGGAATTGAACTCAGGACCTTTGGAAGAACAGACAGTGCTCTTAACCTCTGAGCCATCTCTCCAGCCCAGAAATTCAACTTAAGTGTAAATGGGTGACTGCTGACCTCACACATGCTAGTTGGGCATTCTACCACCAAGTTATAGTCTTAGTTCTTATTTTTTTCCAATGTTTCATCAAATTGAAACCAAGTATCTTTTTATTTGTTTATTTATTACTATGTATTCACTTTGTATCCCAGCTGTGGCACACTCCCTCATACCCTCCCATTTCTCCTCCCTTGCCCCTCCCACAGTTGATAGGGGAGGTCCTCCTCCCCTCTGACCCTAGCCTATCAGGTCTCATCAGGACTGGCTGTACTGTTGTCCTCTGTGGCCTGGTAAGGCTGTTCCCCCTTCAGGGGGAGGTGATCAAAGAGTCAGCCACTGAGAGTTCATGTCAGAGACAGTCCCTGTTCTTATTACAATGGAATGCACTTGGATACTGAGCTGCCATGGGCTACATCTGTGCAGTCTAGGTTATCTCCAGGCATGGTCCTTGGTTGGAGTATCAGTCTCAGAAAAGACCTCTGTGCTCAGATTTTTTGGTTTTGTTGGTCTCCTTGAGGTGCTCCTGTCCTCTCCAGGTCTTTCTATCTCCCCCTTCTTTCACAAGATTCCCTGCACTCTTCCCAAAGTTTGGCTATGAGTCTCAGCATCTGTTTTGATACCCTGCAGGGTAGAGTCTTTCAGAGGCCCTCTGTGGTAGGCTCCTGACCTGTTCCGTGTTTTATCCCTCTTCCGATGTCCATCCCATTTGCCTTTCTGAATGAGTGAGCATTCTTAGTTCTTATTTATTTATTTTTGTTTTTGGAGACAGGGTTTCTCTGTGTAGCCTTGGCTGTCCTGGAACTTGCTTTGTAGATCAGGCTGCCCTTGATTTCACATCCATCCATCTACTTACTTCTGTCTCCCAAGTGCTGGGACTAATGGCATATGCCACCACACTTGACTGTACAGTTTCTTTAAAAAGGTTACAAAGATTTTTTAATTAACCAATTAATTAATTAAGTATATGAGTGCTCTATCTGTGTGTACACCTGCATGCCACAAGAGGGCATCAAATCCCTGAATAGATGGTTATGAACCACCATGGGATTGCTGGGACTTGAACTCAGGACCTCTGGAAGAGCAGCCAGTGCTCTTAGCCACTGAGCCATCCTCTCTCTAGCCCCTAAAGATTTTTACATTATTTTTGGCACATGTGGAGGTTAGAGAAGAACCTTTGGGAGTCAGTTCTCTCCTCCTACAATGTGCCTTCTGGGGCCCGGGTTGTCTGGCTTGAGCCATTTTGTCAGCCTTATGTTGGCCTTTCTAAGGAGCTATTCAACCATATCTGGAAAAACAAGAGGTTAACGTTCTTGGCGGGATGGGGTAGGGGAAGTAGGGTGAAGACGGTTTCCGGTAGAAGCAGCAACAGGCACAAAGGCTGTGAAGCCCGTTCGATGTGTTTGGAAACTTCCTGAGGGCCCACGGGTCGTAGAGCGCTTGTTTAGTGTTCTCGGTTTGACCCACTCTATTGCAGAAGCGCGCGCGCGCGCGCGCACACACACACACACACACACACACACACACACACACACACGAACGCAAAGAAGGCCAATCTGATGGGAGCTTAGAAGAGCGGGGAGAGTGGCAGTAAATGACGTCCGACGTGTATTTTTATATCAACAGCCTAACTCTTAAGCCAGGCAGCTGTCGGGCAAATCCGGGTTCTGGTCTTCAAAGGGCTCGCTCGGAGCAGGAGCTGGTTTATCACTGTCAGAGCGCGAGACTGGGCCTAATCCAGTCTCCCGCCTCCGGTGCCAAGGACAGGGGTAGGGCACAGAGGTTTCAGGGGAGATCTGCTGACAGCGAGCTCGAGGAGAGAACAGGAAGTGTGGGCTCTGTCAGAGGAGGCCCGGGCGGGGTTCTGTTTTTGGGGCACTTATCCTCAAGCTGCCGCCTCCTCCTCTAACCGAATCAGAGATGGGGGAGTGAGACCAGCCACAGGCTTCACCCCAGAAGCCCCAAGAGGCTGGGGCTTGAGGGGCGGGTTGCAAGGGCTACGCAAGGGCTCTGAGGTGGATCAGAGGGGCAGGAAGGGGGTTAGGACGGCGGATAGGCCGATTAGGCTGCGTACAGGGGGAACGCTACCTGCAGTGGGGGCTCGTCACTCTGCGTTTTGGGAACCGTGTCTTCGCAAACACTTGCGGCCTCTGAGGAGCTTTGCTAGGGGCCGCCCTTCGGGCCCTCCGCAAAGGGTCGGGGCCTCGGGCACGACTCCTGCTGGCGGTACCTCGAGGTGGCCGCCAGGGAGCGCTGCCCGCGGGAGCCGGGACGCGCGGGTCCCCGAGCGCGGAGAGGCGGAGCCGAGGGCTTGCGAGGCGCGTCGGAAGGCGGCGCCTGGGAGCCGGGAGCGGGGGGCTGGGAGCGCGCCCCCGGGCCGGAGCCGGCGCGGCCGCGGTCGCCTCGGGCGGCGCCGCTCGGTTACGGCGGCGGGCGCCGGGGTCTCC
>NW_026596046.1:36658672-36709329 GCF_907164565.1 Psammomys obesus
CGCCGGGAGCCGCGGAGGTCCGGGGCCGGGCGGGGACGCCGGCGTCGGCCCGGGAGGCTCAGGCTCTGCAGACGCCCGTGCGCGCACGCCGGTGCGCGGGGCCGGGTCAGGTGCCCCCTCCCTCCTCCCCGCCCTCCTCCCCCCTCCCCCGGTGCGGGCGGGGGATCCTGCCCGCCTCCTCCCGCAGGGGTGCCGCAGGCTGCGGAGCTGACGGCGGCCCCGCAGCCGCCCTGCTCAAACTCTCCGGAAGCGGCCAGAGCGCAGGCCGTCGCCGCCGCGGCGGACCCGCTGTCGGAGCGCAGGCTCCGCTCCTTCTGCGCCCGAACTTGGGGCACTTGACCTTCGGCTGTCGGCGGAGGCGAGCCCGCAGGTGGCCGGACAGCTGCGGCGCCGCGAGGGCATCGCGCCTGGGAACCGTCCGCTGCACTCCTCGACTCTGGGGTTTGCTTCTGGGATCCGAAGGTGTCTCCATCAGGCGCATGTTGACTGAGACCTACCGTCATGGATGTGTGCGCCCGACTCGCCCTGTGGCTTCTTTGGGGGCTCCTCCTGCATCAGGGCCAGGGCCTCAGCCCTAGTCACAGCGAAAAGAGCACAGGAGCCGGCTCCGGGGCGACTTCTGAGGAGTCTACCGAAGCAGGTGAGGCCTTGCCGTGAGCTGGCCCGGGCTGTGGGCTTGACTGACACCCAAAATTGAGTGGCCCGAAGTGGGCAAGTTGGAATCTCCGCACATGTGAGGTTCGTGGTGGATACACCATAACACTCAGTCGTCCAAGAAGTTCTTTTTCTGTGGAGCAGTCACGCCTCACGTAACTATTTCCCCTGAGCAACTTTCCTCATCTCTCCTTGGCATGTTTTGGTGGTAGTGAGAAGCTTTTGGGGGTGCCTTGAGTTTTCAGATCCTCAAGGTTAAGACCCTATTGAGGACCTCTTGTCTCCAAGAGTGGCTTTCCCAGGTGGTAGAATTGCTTTTAGCCAGTCTTCTCATTGGAGGTACAAGGATGGGTGGCGGTGGATTGAGGCCACTTGGGATGGGCTGGGAAGACGAGGGCAGCGCTGGCTCTGCTTCCCTATAGCCTGGTGTTCAGGTGTGCCCTTCTTTTCTAACCACTGTGAGAACCTTAGTCCCTCCTTTCCCGTAGGAAATCTTCTGTCTTCTGGTTGTGCCATGTGAAATATCAAAGCAAGTCCTTAGATGGAATCCTGTTTACCACTACGGACTTAAATGGCCCTTTCTTGACTTCTCCGTTAAAAGAAAAAAAGAAAAATTCCTGGGACCACTTGTTGACTTAATCTGTTTCTTCTGACCGAGGAGAGTACTAAGGATTCCATGTTAATATTTTTAAGCTGTCCTTGTTTTCCCTTTCTACTTGTGGAGCCCTGTCCTGCAGCCGTAGCTGTAGTCTATACTCTTGGAAGGAACCTTTTAAAAATACGACTACTCTACACAAGGCTTGATAAGCAGGTCAACTCTCTCTTTCTGTTTCTCCCACCCTGTCACTGCGATCTGCACTATGGCCTGAAGGGTTGGGGGGGCAGGGGAAGAGTTGGGGTGTCTGAGGATAGGCAAGCTGGGGGGAGATGTCTCGGTGGGTATCTGCGATACAGGTAGGCAAAGAATGAAAATCACACTTGGTAAAGAGGGTTATGGATTGCATCGGCGATAGACTTTTTCTCGGACTGCCCTCTTTTAGCTCCTTGACTGGATTTGGGTATAATTCTGGGTGCTTCAAGGGTTAGTTTTCAGATGAGGCTGTACAAGCGTGGAGTTTGGGCTGCTGCTTTTAGGTCATTTCTGCAAACAAATTCTGTATCTCCATAGGAAGTCTCCCAGCACTCTGAAACTTAGCTTAAAGTGTTTCTCACTGGGCTATGAAGGAAAAGATTCGCTGAACTGTGGCGTAACCCTGAGTAGCGTTTCTGTGGTCCCAGTGACAGACATCCTTGTTTGTTTTCTTTCTTACAGAATGAGGACTTTCAGTTTAATCTTTTTTTTTTCTTAAGCCAATACATTTTTTTATATAATTTATTTTTATTTTATGTTCATTGGTGGTTTGCCTGCATGTCTGTGTGAGGGTGTCAGAAGCTCTAGAACTGGAGTTGCAGACAGGTGTGAGCTGCCATATGGTTGCTGGGAATTGAACCTGGGTCCTCTAGAAGAGCATCCAGTTCTCTTACCCGCTGAGCCATATCTCCAGCCCCCTGTATCCTTGTTTATAATTGATAATTTATCCTTTTGCTTTCACTTCAGAATATGTGTGTATGGCATAAAATCAGTCTTTATAAGTTGTGTTCTGTACAGCAGATCTTGACTAAAAGAATGCAGTTTCAGGCAATCTCTATCCTTTCAGAAGTTGACTTTTGATTGTGTGTGTTTTGCCTAAGGTAGAGAAGCGTTCTAGTATTCCTCAGGAGTACCTCATACATTTTATTTTAGAGGACTGACTCCTCAGATTAGGACATAAAAGCCTCTCTTTTCATCTTTATTTCCTCTTAGTTCAGAATTGGCTTCTGCTGTAGTAATTATATTCCCGGGAAGAAAGTCTCGGAGGCTCTAGGTGTTGGGAACGCCTGTGGCTTCTGTGGGAACGTGGCTGTCCTGCCAGTACTGTTTTGGTAGCTTGCCTCTTTGGGTCACTATGGAACTTTGGCTCAGGCGGGGACTTCCTCACCCCCCAAATAAATAGCTTTTAGCCTGGGCTCTGCAGAGGGTTTGGGGAGAAACTGTGGAAATAGCCAGGGACTGTTGGAGCCTTCCTGCTCTCTGTGTGTACAGAACACAGGTTTTACTTGCTGTTAAACCTACCACTTCTCCCACCCCTTCCTCTCCTCCTCTCCTTGTCTTTCTTCTTTTGAGATAAGGTCTTCAGTAGCTTAAGTTGGCCTTCAACTTAAAACGGAGCCGAAGCTGGTCTTTGTGCCTCCACCACTCAAGTGCTGGACTGGAAGACACAAGACACCACACCTGGCTGGTCGCCGCTCTTCCCAGCCAGGTTCAAGCTAACAGTAAATTTGTGTGTTCTGTACGGCCTCTATAGTGACGTTACTTACTCCTCAAAGCCTAACAATAGCCCTATTTAAATGAAGGAAAAGTTAATACAGTTTCATTTTATGTGTGAATAGATGCCGTGGGCTATCAAGATGGCTCAGCTAGTTAAAGGCCCTGGCTGTGCATATCTGGTGACCTAAGCTCAGTCCTGGAACCCAGGTAGAACCACGAGGAGAGAACTGAGCCCACAAAGTTGTCCTGTGACATCCATATGTACACCATGGTATGTGTGCCCACAAATACACATTGTGTATGTACACACACACACACACACACACACACACACAGACAGATGCACACTCACACATACAAAAAAAACAGAGAGAGAGAGAGGCACACTGGAGAATAAAACTGGGTTTTTTGCTTGGTATTTGAAGCAGGTGTTGAGCTGTTGAAGTCCTGGACTTCTTCCATCTTCTCAGGTCCTGTCCTGTTAAAGGCGTGCTAGGTGGGGCCTAGAGAATGTTGCTCTCCTCTTGGCAATTAGGTAGGCCCTAGTGACTCTATCTGAGATCCAAGAAAAGGGGTGGGATTTTTTCCCTCTTCTGGAGAGTGTGTTAGTGAAAGAATTTCAACCCCACTTCCTTTTCACTTCCATTTCAACCCATTAGCTTTTAGTCAGTCATAAAATCTGATTCTAAGGATTTTGCTAAAATCTTTATGGTAGCCTGGTATGGTGGCTTTAGTCCCAGCACTCGGGAGGCAGAGGCCGGGGCAGGTGGGTTTCTGTGAGTGCTAAGCCGGCCTGGTCTACAGTGAGTTCCAGGCTGCTAGGAAACATAGAAAATACTTTCTCAAAACAAACCAACAAACAAACAAACAACAAACTCCAAAAGTTTATGGTGCGATAGGGTATAGCTTAGTGGTGGAGCGTTGGGTTAGTGTGTGAAAGGTCCAGGAAGAGACGACCGAGCTGTTAAGAACACTTGCTGTGTCTGCGGAGAATCTGGGTTTCAGCATTCACGTGGCGGCTCACAACCATCCTTAACTCTAGCTTCAGGGGCTCTGCCACCCTCTTATGACCTTTGGGGGCATCTGTCATGCACTTGATGCACATACATGCACACAGGAAAAACACTCACACACATAAAATAAAGATAAACCCCAAACCAAAGCCCTGACCGTGGCAGCTTAGTTGACAGAGTGCTTGTCTTGAGTGCTTGATGCCCCGGCTTTGCTCTTCATCCAACACCAGAACCAGACAGACAATCTCCTCTGGACCTGGAGCTTGCAGTGCTCTCACTGGGCAGTGGAGATAACATACCTGTCACTTTTTGCTTTCTGAGACTGCCTGAATACTCAGCTGGATTATGGCTGTATTATTCTAGGGCCTACATTTTTTGAAGCTGACTCAAAATGAACACCAGGGACCTCTAGACTCTAGGGCCATTGCAGAAACTCAGATGTTTTCTGTAGAATGTGTGTTGTGTGAGAGACCTCAGAGTCTGGAGTTGTGGCTGCCATTACAGGTGGTTTTAAGGGTCTCTAACCAGAAGCTGGTTCACCTAGAATAAGGCCTTGGAGGATAGGCATCTCTGCAGGGTGCAGACTGTCTCTCCATCAGCCCCTTTGGAGTGACAGGTTAGAGCCCTGCCAGCCCACTCAATTAGCTTGCTGCTGCCTCCAAGGCTATAAATGGCCTGGCCATCTTGGTAGCTATGCTAATTTTAGCTGAGGGTGGCTCCTGGAACTGGGCTGGAGCCAAGAGCAGGTGGGTGGGGCTTGGTTGAAGCTAACACCAGGGGCTGGCAAGAGGGACGCACTATCCTGGGGCAGCCAGGACAGATTTACATCCAGGCCTTAGCTCTGACGATCACCTTTAGCTAGGTTAATTGGTTCAGCAAACACTAAACAGTGCCAGCTCATGCTTTATTTATTCAACAAGTGTTTGAGTGACTGCTCTGGGTCATACTGTGTATGCTTTCTGTGGGGCTTAAGAATGAATGAGAGAGTTGTCTTCTTTCTTTATGGAAATTATATCCTCTGGGAGACCGTTAAAAGCGCACAAATAAATATTGTCTTGTGAAAAGTAGGATGGAGGAAATGCACACAGGGTGCTAGGGGAATGAGAAGGGGCTAGAGGCGTAGTTAAAGCTGGACCCAGTGTCTGACAGGACGGAAAGATACAATAAGATCCGCAATAGTGAGAGCAATCACTGTGTAGCTCTGACTGGCCTAGAACTTGCTGTGTAGACCTGGCTGGCCTTGAGCTTACAGAGATCCACCTGCCTCAACCTCCTAAGTGCTAGGATTAAAGGCCTGCACCACCATCCCTGGATCATTATGAACTTTTGTTGTTGTTGGTTTTTGAGACAGGGTCTCTTTGTGTAACAGTCCTGCTGTCTTGGAACTCTCTTTGTAGACCAGGCTGGCCTCGAACTCACAGAGATCTGCCTGCCTCTGCCTCCCAAGTGCTGGGATCAAAGGTGTTCACAACCATGCCTGGCTTATAAACTTTTATTTCAATTAATTATTACAACCAGATTCTGTGATAGATATTATCCTGTTTTATAGGGCAGGAAATTAAATAAGAGAGGCTAAATAACTTTTCCAATGTTACCCAGAGAGTAAAGAGAAGCAGTGTTTGAGTTCAGGGTTCTGACTCCTTTCCTTAGCACGGCATTAGCCAGTAAGTGATCTCATAGAAGTCACAGGAGAGGTTGTGTGTGTTAGTGTGTGTGTGTATACATATGTACATACATACATACATATAGAGAGCTGTGGAAAGTACAGAGTACCGAGTGACGAAGCCTGCCTGGGAGAGCTGGGGGAGGCTTTACAGTTTCCCCTATAGTTCTTCTCAGATCTTGGGGAGATAAAAGTGGTTGCTTATTTAAGAGTTAAGAGATGGGAACACAAAGTTGTTCAACCTACTTGTTTTTATGTATGAGGAAACTGATCCCCAGAGAGGCATTAAATGTAAGTTTGATAGTAGGTTGATATTGGTAGAGAAACTAGTTTAGGCCATTTGAGCCAAAGATCCTGACTTAGTTATTCAGTGTGTAAGTCAGAATAGTGACTTTACTGCTTGCTTGTACTGTAGAAGGGGCTACCCAAGAAACCGGTTTTTCTTTCTTTCTTTCTTTCTTTCTTTTTTTTTTTTTTTTTTTTGTTTTTTTTTTTTTTTGTTTTTTGGTGCTTTGAGACAGGGTTTCTCTATGTAGCGTTCGTTGTCCTGCTCTGTAGACCAGGCTGGCCTCTAACTCACCGAGATCGCCTGCCTACCTCTGCCTCCCTGAATGCTGTGGATTACAGCTGTGGGCCACCTCGTGCAGCTTATTTATCTATTAATTTTTTTTTGAGACACACTTCTCTGTAGCCCAGACTGGCCTTGAGCTTACTGTGTAACTGTGGATAACTTTGAGCTCCTGATTTTCCAGCCTCTTTCTCCCAAGTGTTTAGGTTACAGGTATGTTTGTGCCACCAGGCTTGGATTTATTTAGCTAATATTAAATACCACATAATGCATAGATTTAATCAACTTCAAATTTGAACAGTATAGACTGTGTAGGCAAAGGAAGAGAGAGATATGTGTAGGCAACACCAGGCTGAGGGGATCAGGGAGGGTTGAAGGAGGGTATTGTGTTTGTCTGGGTGAACAGTGATATGGGATCTCACTGCTGGGTGGTTTGGTCACTAGACAGGTGCTTTGTTGTTGGCTGGCTGCTTCATGTGAGTACCTGTAGCTGGGAAGAGTGCAGTCATGTGTGACCTAGTGCTGGTTCTCATAATCACCATAATTTTAAAGCAATGATGAATGTGAATGCTAGCTTTTAGTTATCTGTAATAATGTAATATGATGTGAGAATATTTATGATTTTGGTTGGTGACAAAAATTATAGGTACTGTTAATATTGTGGTTGATTGCATATGTATTACATATACACATAAGTGGTGAGAGAATGTTCAAAATGATAATGTAAGCTGAGTGTGATGATGTATGCCTGTGACCCCAGGCATTTAGGAGACGAAAGTTTGAGGCCACAGGCTAGAGAGGTGGCTCAGCAGTTAAGAGTATATGTTGCTCTTTTAGAGGATCAAAGTTCCCTTCCCAGTGCCCACATCAGATGCCTCACAATTGCCTGTAACTCCAGGTCCCAGGATTCAATGCTTCTGGCCAACTCATACTGATGTCGTGTGTTCATCTCTACATATTCACACACACGAACACATGTACATGATTCAAAATACATCTTTTTTTTTTTCTCTTTTGGTTTTGTGAGACAGGGTTTCTCTGTGTAGCCTTAGCTGTCCTGGACTCACTTTATAGACCAGGCTAGCCTTGAACTCACAGAGATCCACTTGCCTCTGCATCCCTGAGTTCTGGGACTATAGGTGTGTGCCACCATGCCTGGCTTTAAAATAAATCTTAAAAAAACTTTGAGTCTAGCCTTATTTTCAAGATGAGTTCTGTGCCAGTGATGGCTGTTTATTAAGACCCCTTTTAAGAAACACAACAAAATAAAACAGGGCTGGAGAGATGGCTTGGCAGTTAAGAACGGTTGCTTGGTGCTGTGCCTCGGTGGTACACACCCTTAACCCAGCACTGGGGAGGCGGAGTCAGGCAGATCCCTGCGTTTGCAACCAGCCTTGTCCACACAGTGAGTTTTAGCATAGCTGGGACTACACAGGGAAACCTTATCTGAAAAAACAAATAAATAAGTAAACAAATAAGAAACAAAATAAAACAAACAAAAAATGAAGATGTAATTTTTCTTCCATCCAAACTTCAAGGCTCCTGATTTCTACTTATGTGCTGTTGAGGGATGTGGGGCCGTCATGCTAAGAGTTTCTGCTCTTAGCTGAGCATGGTGCTAGTTACCTCTGTTTTCAGCACGTGGGAGGCAGCAGGAGGACCAGAAGTTTAACGGCCATCCCAAGTTAAATAGTAAGTTGAAGATCGGCTTTGGACTGCATGAGATTCTGTATCCAAACCCAAACCCAAACCACACCACACCAGAACAGAGCATGACATCCGCCAGACATGGTGGATCATGCTTGCAGTCCCAGCACTTTGGAGGCTGAGGCAGAGGATTGCCATGAGTTTAAAGCCTGCCCAGGCTGCAGACGCTCTCCAACACCCTTGAACAAGTAAACTCCCCGCCAAATGTTTGCTGAAGGGATGAGGCCTCATTGCAGGCAGTGGTTTCCTAGGTCTTCTCGGAACTTGCGCTCTAAGTTCTCTACGGGGCCTTTGGTTTCCTGATGGGTGGCCTTTGAGACACACTGAAGAGTGGCTTTGTGGTGCATTTTTATCTGTGGGAAATGATTCTCAGGAAACCCAGCAGCTCTGGCTGTCAGAATTGTTGGGGAGAGGAAAAAAAAAAACAAAAAAACAAAAAAAACACGATATCAAACTTAGCTTACTATGGGTTTTTTTTTTGTTATTGTTTATAAAAATTATGAAATACTAAAACTATTCAGAGGCACACGAGAAATAATAGAAAGTAACAGTGCAGAGTTTTCTTTATTAAGTCAAGGGCACTTTGTATGACTTCTGACATAAACGTAGCACTTTGTATCTTTGTGAAGGAAGATAGGACGGGTTGTGCTTTATTCTTTTTGTTGTGTTGAGCCTGCTGACTGTTGAAGTTTTTTGGAAAGGCTAGTAATTAGGGACTGTTTGAATAAGAATGTTTTATTTTTCCTCTGTCAAATGTCTCGTGTTTTGAGCCATTTCTCAACCTTTGGAGGTGGCACTGTTTGCTTAGGGCAGTTTGTATTAAGTTTTATTTAAGTTCATATCCCTCATTAATCTTTTATTTGCCCTAATTTTTGCCATTTTTAAGAAGATTTGTAGCTGGCAATTTGCCTTCTAGATCATATAGCTAAAAGTGATAGTTTCAGAACAGTAACTGGGAATCTTGGCTCATGCTGGTTTTTTTTTTTTTTTTTTTTTTACTAAAATATTACTCATTGGTATGCTCCAAAGTGAGCCAATACCAGCTACTCATTACAAAGCTGTGATGGGGATTGGCTCAGTTGTTAGCATGCTTGCCTAGCATACATGAGGCCCTGGGTTTCAGTTTCCATCACTGCATGAACTGGGCATGGTGGCTCATATCTGTAATCCCAGAACTCAGGAAGTGGAGACAGGAGGATCAGAAATTCAAGGTCGTCTTTGAAACTAGCTTGGGACAAATGAGAAGACAATTACAGTTCAAAGAAGACTTGCTGTATGACTTACTACACACATCATGAAGTTTGTACATTCGAATTAGATTTTGTTAAGTAGTTTCAATTTTCTTGTATTTTACTAGGCACCTGAAAGTTGAAAAATATTTTCTTTGGAGTGGGTTGCTTAAAGAAATAAGCTTCACCTATTTGGAAAGCTCATTCTTTCAGAATTTCATATTCACTACAGATCATTGATAAATAAGCTGCATTTGTTTTTAAAAAGTGAAATAAAAGGCTGATGAGAGGTTCAGTGGGCAAAAAGCTCTCACCACACCAGCCTGATTATCTGAGTTCAGTTCCTGGAATGTACCATGGAAGGAGAGAACTGACTCCTGAAAGTTGTCATCTGACCTCTGCGTGAATGCTATGACAACCACACCTGCACACACACACACACACACACACTCTCTCTCTCTCTCTCTCTCTCTCTCTCTCTCTCACACACACACACACACACACAAATAGAATAAAAAGTGAAGTTAAAAAAAAAAGGTGGCATATGCCTTTAATTCCAACACTTGGGAGGCAGAGGCAAGTGGATCTCTGAGTTTTAGGCCAGCCTGGTCTACGAAGTGAGTTCCAGGACAGCTAGGGCTACACAGAGAAACCCTGCCTCAAAAAACAAACAAACAAACAAAAAAGTGAAAAAATATTCCACTCCGGATCAGTTTGAGACCAGTCAACTCATTTTACTTGGAAGAAGTATTAACTAATTAATTTACTGTGTGTGTGAGCATGATGTATGTGTGTTGGGAGATGGTGTATGTGTCAGGGGTTAGAGGAGAACTGTCAGCAATAAATTCTTTCCTTCTACCTTCTAATTGTCCTTGTTAGTTTTTTTGTCAACTTGACACAAGCTAGAGTCAGCTGGGAAGAGGAACCTTAATTGAGAAAGTATCTCTATCAGGTTGCATGTAGATAAGTCTGTGGTGCATATTATTGATGAGGGAGGCCCAGACCACTGTGGGAGATGCCATCCCTGGGCAAGTGGTCCTGGGTTATAGAAGAAGGCAAGCTGAGCAATCTATGAGGAACAAGCCCGTAAGCCTCGTTCTTCCATAGTCTTTGCTCCAGTTCTTGCCTTGGCTTTTCCTTGTTGGACTCTAACCACTAAGTATAAACCCTTTCCTCTCGAAGTTACTTTTGGTCATGATGTTTTGTCATATTAATAGAAAGCAAACTAAAACATGTAGCTTCCAGGAGTTTTGACTTAGGTTGCTAGGCATGTCTTACACGTGCTTTTACTGGCTGAGCCATTGGGACAGTCCATATGTGTAGGCTTTTAAAGAGACCAGGCTCTTATAATTACAACTCCCAGAAGAAAACAGTTAAGAGTAGCTGGAATATCTAGAATATACGAGGCCCTGGGTTTAATTCCCATCATTGTGAAGGGAGAAGAAATAAGAGTAAAGTTGGCTGGGTGGTGGCGATAGCATACGTCTTTGATCCCAGCACTCAGGAGGCAGAGGCAGGCAGGCCTGTGTTAGACCAGCCTGGTCTACAGAACAAGTTCCAGGACAGCCTGACACTCTGGAATTCCAGAGAAACCCTGTCTCGAAAAACCAGGGGGACAAGAGTAAAGAGTGGTAGGGAAAAAACTATTCTACAAGAATTCTAGAATTCTAATTCTAGAACTGTGGGCAGGGAGACTCTTGAGCACCTCTAAGGGTAGCTGCCTCCGCTGTCTTTCTTCAGGTGTAGACTCAGGGTGCAAGCTTTTACTCAGGTTTACTCTAGGCCTTGAGAAAAGGGTGAATGAAATCTGGTTGCCAGTATTTGACCTTGTATCTGGCCTGAACCTCTTTTTCTTTCTTTCTTTCTTTTTCTCTGGACATAACCACTTCCTTAGGCCCACCTGAAGCCTTCAAATAGTTGAGCAAATGGGCCTGATTATTTATCAGTGCATAGATAATCATGACTGAATTTCAAGGCTTAAATAAGCATTTTTATCTCTTTGTTTCTACAAGTCGGGAATCTAGGTGTAGTTTAACCTGGTTGTGGGTTAGGGTCTTTCATGAGGTTATATAATCAAGCAGTTAGCTAATGCTAAAGGCTCAAATAGGACAAGAGTTAAGCTGGGCATGGTGGTGCACACCTGTAATCCCAGCAGTCGGGGAGGCAGAGGCAGGTGGATCTATGAGTTTGAGGTCAGGCTGGTCCAGGACAGTCAAGGCTACACAGAAAAACTCTGTCTTGAAAGAACAAACAAACAAAACAGGGCAAGAGTATGTGCTTTGACGCTAATTTGCATTGCTTTGTCAGGCTTTGGTCTCTTGTCACATGGGCTTCTTTATTGAACAGTCTTAGGACATGAGAGTTGGCTTCCTTCTCCCAGGATAAGTGATGAGGGAAGTGGCATGGGGAGGATGCTCTGGATAAAGATTCAGTCTTTTTGTCTACCTTACAATTGTTATACTATCACTTCTTCCGTAGTTGTTGGGAGAAAGCCATTAAGCTCAGCCCGTCTTCACTGATGGATTACACGGAACTTGAAGACCAGAAAGAAAGGCAGAATCATGGGAGCCGTCTTTAGGCCTCTGTTATCACTCAAGAGTTATGCTTTTGGGAACAATGGTTTCTAGGTGCTATAGCCTTTTGGATTTTTTTTTTTCACTTATTTTGTTTATCTCCTATTCCTATAATCTGTCCATCTATATGTCTTTCTTTTTTTGACATGAGCTCAGGCTAGTCTGGAACTTTCAAACCTCCTGCCTCTACCTCCAAAATTCTGGGATTATAGACATTTGCCATTTTGTCCTGAGATTCCTAGCATCCTTTTATTTAAAAAAAATTTTTTTTTAAAGGTAGGGTTTCACGATATAGCTCTGTCTTGCCTGGAACTAACTATATAGACCAGACTAGTCTCCAACTCACAGAGATTCTCTTGTGTCTGTCTCCCAAGTGGTAGAAATAAAGCTGTACGTTACCATTGCCAGAAAGATAAGGATCATTTAAGAAATTATGTATTATAGTGTGTGCATGCATTATGGCACAGTGTGCATGCAGAGGCCAGAGGACAACCTTTGGAAGTTGTTTACACTAGGGTTTTGGAGACAAAACTTGGGTCATTGGCTTGCTGGCAAGTGCTTTTAATCTGCTGAGCCATCTCACTGGCCTTTCCTCCTAGGAACTTAAGAGGCTTTCCCATCCTCTCCTGTCTTATATCATGTCCTATCATAGTGGCACATGTCATTAATCCCAGCACCTGGGAGGCAGAGGTAAGCAGATCTCTGTGAGTTTGAGGCCAGCTAGTCTACAAAGAGAGTTTAGACAAACTAGGACTACATTGAATTACCCTGTCTCAAAAAGAAAAGAAAAGAAAAGAAAAGAAAAAAGAAAAAGTTCCTCTTCCTTTGTGGCCATTGGCATTAGGTCCTAGGATTTAATGTCGTAGTGTGTCAGGTAGCATCTCTTATAAATGGCTCATTATGAGAACAAACAAATTTGTCCAATGTATTGCTAAGCCAGGGAGTATCTAATGTTCTTTAATTCTCAGTGCTGTTCCTGCTCTGTGTCGGTGCCTCTCTACATTAATACAGATAGTTTACACAGTAAAGTCTTCAGGACCCGCACAGAAGAGGGGCCCAACTTCTGTTTCTTAAGCCTCCCAGCTGGAAAGCATTTATATAATGTTCAGAAAAAGAAGTCCAGCAGTGTGCGTTGCATGTGGCGACTAATCTCTGTGCTCTGTACTACCCTCTTGGCAGTATCAGTTCAGAGGAACAGAAGATCTCTGTCCAGGCATACAGAATAGACTCCTGATATCTGTGCTCTGTACTCCCTCTTGACATATCAGTTTGGAGGAACAGACGATCTCTGTCCAGGCATACAGAATAGACTCCTGAAGGAGGCGGGTCAGAGCCTTATGCCTCATGTCTCACCACTGTGTGACTCAGTGGGTTTACTATGGAGTTGAAGCAGTTATCCTATGGGTGATGTACATTATCTTAAGTTTGAAGGGTTACTTGCTACCTGAAAAGTCCCAAGGAGAAGCTTTGTAGGCACTGAGAATCTAAACAAATTCTTTCCTGTTAGTACAGCTTGGTCAGGTAGGTGAGACTTCATTAGAGGAGACTCTACTTTTGTCATGTTTTTCAGAAAGGAGTAGGTTTGTTTTGTATGAGCCAAGGGCTGTGCACTGTTTCCTGCTGGGGAGCTTAGGGTAGAGAAGCTGCAGTGCTGTAGGTTCTCTGCTGCTTCTGGGCTCAGGTTTCCAGCTCTAACACTTCATTCACTTTCTGTTTTCTTCACTGCATTCTTGGCACAGTTTATTTTGTCTTGGTCTACTAAACATGCTCCTGCTATTATTATAATGTGTATCTTTATTATTATTGTTATTATTTGGATTTTGAGATGGGGTCTCTTTATACATTCTTGCTGCCCTGGGACTCACTATGTAGAACAGGCTGGCCTCAAGCTCATAGGCACAGAGATCTGTCTGCCTCTGCCTCCCAGATGCTAGGATTAAAGGTGTGTGCCACCACATTTGGCCAAACATGCTATTTACTGCTTCTCTTAGTTTTCATGATGTCCATAATCTCAACTTCTAGAATGTTCTCCTCCGTCTCATTTGTTCTTACCTCATCTTGCAGTCTTCTGTGACATGCAGTTCATCTCTGATCAGAGTCTTGCAGCGCTCTCTCCAATACCGTGTATGCACTTTATCCTTTGCTTTTGCTTTTCCGCTGATGGGCAGCGTGGTAGGAGCACTGGAGCTGGCCACATATGGAAAGACCGAAAGATTTGGCAGGGAGGAGGAGGAGCATGAGGAATTCAAGGCCAGCCTGGGCTGTGAGACCCTTAAAACAAAACAAGTACTTGATATTGTCTTGTTATCTTTCTGAGCATATGGCTTCAGTTACAGTATCTTCTGACTGGAAAGTGCATTTAAAAGAGAGTTATTGTATATGTAAGCTTTTAAAAATCAGTCTTAAAGTCCTTTTGTTTGTATAGTTTCATGTCTTTTGAGGGCAAGGGTTTGATTTGTTGACTGTAGTATGTAAAAGTATCTAGCTTACTCCTGTGTCTGTCACATCATGTATGGTTAGAGAACATATGTTTAACAGATATTTGTTGAATAAACAAATGAGTACATAATAATGAATTAATCCTTGGATTGTGTAAGAGGGTAGTGAGGGCACCAAGTAAATCACTATTTTCTCCTCAGAGGTTTAGGTAGTATGCCTTGGGATTAGAGGTCCACTTTACATGGTTGGTATACTAAGGGTTTTGTGGGTACCATTTTTGTGCCTGGCCAAGGGATTCATTTTTATTTTTTAAGTACCTATGTTGTGCTCAAAAAAATCACAGAGTTGTGCTTGGTGATGGCTACAGTCATACTCTGTGGGGAACATTTTGCAGTGTCTCTTGTTAGCAGTTTCTGTTTGAAATATCCATGGCTGTCTTGATCAAATGGCTGCACTAGGAATGGAGGAAGGCTAGACCCAGAAAGGACATGACCCAGGTGGATAAGGCTTCCTTGGGTCCTGCTGTTCTGTCTTTGGTTCTACAGTCTACATGGATTTCCTTCCGGTCAGACATGAGGCAGCCAGTAAACAAAATAAACTTGTAACTGCTTTTCTTAGCCTGGCTTTTGAGGTGGAGAAAGGAACCTTCTTTTATGGTCTCCACTGCTGAGTTTGTTGTATAGCCCTGAGATGGGAAAATCCTGTACCGATTGATTTAAAATGTTATCTGCGGTGCCGAGTGCTCCTTAGACCTCTCCTTCAAGGCATTGTGGACCAGTCTTTCTGGACTTGATGGAAGATTTCAAAAGAAGACAGCCCACTGTGCTGACAGCATGGCCTGACTAAAACAAACCTGCCCCTTTCCTCTGTTAGCCGTTACTTCCAGAGTTTCTGGCTGCCTTGTGTTGATCTCTGGTCTAGGTAATGACCAGAAATCTCACTGGCAGGCAGGCTTCCAAGTCTCATGTGTCTCTAATTTTCAAAGTGTGATTCAGTAGCTCTGTACTTGTTTGGCCTCTCTGGGTTATCTCAGGCCTCTCAAGAAGCTCTCAGAACTCTCATCACCACAGTGTATTTTATAACAAATGTGCCTATGCTTGCCAAGTCCTCAAAGGCAGATTCTCAAATACACCCGCCAGGGAAGATGGATGCCCTTCATATATATAGCCCACTAACATAGAAAGAAATCTGTGCCTTGTGTTTGTATGTTGTTTTATGAATACGAAGGTCAAATTTGCTGTGGTCTTGTTTTGCTGACAAGGGTAAAGGTCACTGGAACTCATACTTCATATATCTAAAGAGATAAATATGTAATTAACACAACTCAAATAACTTAATGATAAGAATGATGATAGTAGCTAGGATTTATGGAGCTTCTAGGTAGAGCAACCCTTACAGGTAAATACTGTTCACTGTGTTTTTGAGAACTTAAGGTAATTTTGTTGGGGGTTGTTGTAATGCTGGCCCTCAAGTTCTGGTTGCACCTGTCCTTGTTTTGTAAACCTGCCTAAAACATACTTGATTGGTTGATTAAACAGCCTATACCTGGGCAGGGCAGAATGGGATAGACTGATTAATGTTCCTGGGCTTCAGGTTCAAGAGAATCACGGGAAACAGACAGACTAGAGAGGAGGAAGGAGGACGCCACGATGGGTTAGGTGGAGAAGGAACCACATGGGACTGGAGAAATGACTCCAAGGATGGCGTGAAAAGGCCCAGATGAAGAATAAAAGCAAGTATTTACAAAATTATGGATGGAAGATAGTTCAGATGAGGAAGGTTAAAGAGGATGGCATTGGATGGGGGCTGGGAGATGGATGGTGAGGATATTCAGACAGCGTAGATAGGAGTAACTGCCCCACCCAAGGTAAATAAAGCAATTATAAAATCTAACAGGTGTCTGTGTCTTATTATGTGTGATAGCGGGTTAGATAGTACTGCCTTGATAGTCATAGGGCTAATAATAAACAATACGTAGCCCAACACTTATTTTTTATTTACTACAACATAATTTTCTCAAGATGACTAAATCAGGATTTGAATCGAGTTTTATCTGATTACAAGACCAAAAGGAATTCTATTTTTGTTTAATAACTCCTGTTGAGAGAAACAGCTATCTCGATTTAAGTGAAGAAAAGCGTTTGAATAGAAACAAGACAACTGTTAGTGGTATTAGTTTATTCTACTCCTGAAGTCACCTGGAAAAAGCTAAAATTAGGAGTTTGGAGTTGGAGAGAGAAAGAGTGACTGTTTTACTTACGAATTTTGGTGGGTAGTATCACTTGATGAAGCATTTAGCTACTGAGTGTTTTATATTCAGTTCTATCTTCCAAAAGTAGTACTCTGGTTGGATCGTTCTAGATATGAGACTTAGGATAGTGGCTAGACCTATACACTGTCCTTATTTCAGTTAATGTTCAACATGTTATAGATGACAATTTCTGTCTACTAGAAGTATATGGTATAATTGTGGGAGCCAGTCCTGTTATTTTGTTCTATTTCAATAAAGGTTCTTCTATAGCTCAGCATGGCTTCAGACTCAATATGTAGTTCTCTTGATCTTGTTGCTTCTCTCTCTCAAGTGGGCGACCACCCCCTGTATATTTGGTGAGGATGGAACCCAGGGTGTGTATGCAGAACAAGCAATGTACCAACTGAGCTACCTATTCTGTGTCAGGAGTAAGCTAGGTACATTTACATTATATTCTTTTTATTATTGTGTATGTATATAGGTGTGTGTGTGTGTGTATGTATGTGACCTTGGTAGTTGTTTTTCAGGTGCTGTCCACCATCTCTTTGAGACAGGATTTCTCATTGCCCTGGAACTCACCAAATAGACTAAGCTGGTTAGTCAGCAAGCCCCAGGGATCTGCCTGCCTTTACCTCCCTAGTGTATTACAGATGGGTGCTATTATACCTTACCTTACTTTTTTTTTTTTAAAAAAAATCACATTTTGTGTCTGGCAGTGGTGGTGCATGCCTTTAATTTCAGCACTTGGGAGGCAGAGGTAGGTGGATCTCTGAGTTTGAGGCCAGCCTGGTTTACCAAGTGAGCTCCAGGACAGCCAGGGCTACACAGAGAAATCCTGTATTGAAAAAAAATTATGTTTTATTTTATTTATGTTGTGTACATGTATTGTGTGTATGTGGGCATACGTATGTGCTGTGATCAGAGGACAACTTGCAGGAATAGATTCTTGCTTTTTACGGCGTAGATCCTGGGGATGGAGGTTGTCAGGTTTGTAGGCAGGTGCCTTTGCCTCCGGAACTGTCTGTTAGCTGATGCCTGGCCTTTTAAACAATTAATTATTATTATTTTTTTATGTATATGAGTGCTTTATCTGCATGTACACCTGCATACCAGAAGAGGGCATCAGATCACATTATAGATGGTTGTGAGTCACCATGTGGTTGCTGGGAATTGAACTCAGGACCTCTGGAAGAACAGACAGTGTTCTTAACCCCTGAGCCATCTCTCCATTCTTTTTAAAGATTTATTTATGTTGTTTTTATTTAAAATTTAAAATATTTATTTTATTATTTTATGTGTATGAGTGTTTTGCTTGTATATATGTGTGTGTGTATCATGTGTAGGCCAGGTGCCGATTGAGGTCGGGCCCAGGAGTCTTTGCAAAGACTTGATTCTCCAACCAAGGACCATGCATGGAGATAACCTAGACCCCTTGCTCAGACGTAGCTCATGGCAGCTCAGCCTCCAAGTGGGTTCCCTAGTAAGGGGAGCAGGGTCTGTCTCTGACATGAACTCAGTGATTGGCTCTTTGATCACCTTCTCCTTGGGGGAGTGTAGCCATACCAGGCCACAGAGGAAGACAATGCAGCCAGTCCTTGTGACCTAATAGGCTAAGGTCAGATGGAAGGGGAGAAGGACTTCCCCATCAGTGGACTGAGGGAGGGGCATGGGAGGAGAAGAGGGAAGGAGTGTGGGATTGGGAGGGAAGGAGGGAGAGGGCCACAGCTGGGATACAAAGTGAATAAATTGTAATAATCAAAAAATATAAAAAAAAAAAAGAAAGAAAAAAGAGTTTAGTCCAGTGGTCCTCAACCTGTAGGTCAGATGGCATTTTAGATATTTTGCATATCAGATATTAACATTATGATTTGTAACAGTAGCAAAATTACAGTTATGAAGTAGCAACAAAAATGATTTTATGTTTGGGGGTCACCATAATAGGAGGAATTGTATTAAAGGGCTGCAGCTTTAGGAAGGTTGAGAACCTGTGAGAAGACTTTGTAGGTTCTGAGCAGGGAAGTGACAAGACCCAAGTTGTGCTTTAGGAAGATTGAATCTCATAGAATATATATATAAAACATTGGTGGGATTAAGATTTAAGGTACAAGGTTTAGAAAGGGGGCTTCAAAATTGTTCATGAGCAGAGGAGGTAAGAGTCTGCTGTGGAGGGAGACTAGGTAGAAAGAGTTGAAGCCACACCAGTGTTTTGAGTGCAGTAAAGATTGGTTGCCCATGGTAGCTCAGTGTCCAAATGGGTTCTCTAATAAGGGGAACAGGGGCTATTTCTTACATGAACTCAACGGCTTGGGGGAGGAGCAGCCTTGCTAGGCCACAGAGGAGGTCATGGCAGTTAGTCCTGAAGAGACTTGATAAGCTAGGGTCAGATGGAAGGGGAGGAGGTCCTCCCCTGATAGTGGACTTGGAAAGGGGCAGGGAGAAGATGAGGGAGGGAGGGTGGGATTGGGAGGGAATGAGGGAGGGGGCTACGGCTGGGATACAAAGTAAATAACCTGTGATTAAGATAACAAAAAAAAAAAAAAAAAAAAAAGATTGGTTGCGCCATTAACAGAAAACATGGCAGCCAGGAGCACCAAGTGCTGGGGCAGTTGAAGTGCTGGGCAGGAGGCCATATTCTGGAATCAACTTTTTTGCTATTAGGTTTGCTAACAAAAGCTGAGCCTTTGCTCCAGGAACATCAGATAGGGTCTTGGAGATAGACAGTCCTGAATTCAGCCCCAAATGCTTTGTCATTTTCTATTTCTTGTTTGTTTTTGAGGTAGGGCCTCTCTAGCATAGGCTGGCCTCAAAGTCATGTAGCATAGGCTGGTTTTGGATTCTTTTCTGATCCTCCTGCCTCTACCTCCCAAATGTTTGGATTTTAAGATTGCACTACCATGTTCAGCAAAAGACTGAAAGAGCTTGGATGCCCCTTCCTCCCCTTCCTTCCTTTTCTTTCTCATTATGTATCCCTGGCTGGCCTGGAACTTAATATGTAGACCAGGCTGTCTTTGAATTCACTGATATCCACCTGCCTCCCAAGTGCTGCTATTAAAGGCATGCACCACCATGTCTGATCTTATTCTCTCTCCCTCTCCCTGGGTGAGAATGTCTCATGTAGCCTATGGATAGCTTCAAACCCGTGATCTTCCTGCCTCAGCTTCCCAATGCTAGGAAGTATACACCACCGCACCTGGGGGTGCTGCCGCCACCCCCCCTCCTTTCTCTCCTCTTTCTCCTCCTCCTCCTCCTTTCTCTCCTCCTTCTCCTCCTCCTCCTCCTTTTTCTCCTCCTCCTCCTTTTTCTCCTCCTCCTCCTCCTTCTCCTCCTCCTCCTCCTCCTCCTCCTCCTCCTCCTCTTTCTCCTGCTCCTCCTCCTCCTTTTTCTTCTTGTTCTTTATTCTATTTCTTTTGTTCTTTCATTCATTAGTTCATTTGTTATTTTGTTTCAGTGTCTTACTCTGTTGTCTGGGCTGGCTGGTACTGTTAGCAATCCTTCAGCCTCAGCCCCTCAAGTGCCAACACACTTTTTAATTTTTATTATTATTTTTGGTTTGTTTTTTTGAGGCAGGGTTTCTCTGTGTATCCCTGGCTGTTCCGAAACTCACTTTATAGAGCAGGCTGGCTTTGGTCTGCCTCTGTCTCCCACGTTCTGGGATTAAAGGTGTGTAGCACCAACAGCAACAAATAAAAACAACCTTAATTGACAGCAGGAGACTGACTGTGTTACACAGATGGTACTTCTGGTGCAGGTGCAGAGGAAAGGGCTTCAGCTCTGAGGCCGTTGTAAGCAACCCGGCATGGCGACTGCGAGCCGAACCTCTGTGAGAGCTGTATGGAACCTAACCAGTGAGCCATCTTTACAGCTCCGTACACTATTTTAATTAACTAATAAATACAAACTCTTATTGTACACCGGGCTGTCCTCAACTCACTGTATTGCTGAGGATGACTTTGAACCTGTGATCCTCCTTCTCTTCTTGAGTGCTGGGATTATAGGCAAGTACTAACACATTTTTTTTTTTTTTCAAGACAGGGTTTCTCTATGTAACAGTCCTGGCTGTCTTGGAACTTGCTCTGTAGACCAGGCTGGCCTTGAACTCACAGAGATCCACCTGCCTCAGTCTCCTGGACACTTGGGATAGAAGGGGAGAGCCACCACGCCCAGCCACGCTTGGTTTTGTTTTGCCTGTTTTTTGTTTTCTTTTGCTGTTGGTGATTGAGCCCAGAGTTTATGCAGGCAGGCCCTCTACCACTACTGTACCCTGTACCCTGGCCCTCTTCTGAGTTTTAAATCACTTCTAATTCTGAGGACCTTACCTCCCTCCTTTAAAACACAAGCACTGGGGCCAGGTAGGGTGGCTCAGTAGGAAAAGCACTTGCTGTGCAAACCTGAGGACCTTAGTTCCGAGCCCTGCGACCCACATAAAAATGGAAGGAAACAACCAGCTCCACAGAGTTGTCCTCTGATCTCCACCCAGGCATCAAAGACACCCAAACACATACATACATAAATAAAAAGTAAAAAGCATGTACAACCAGGCATGTTGGTGCACACCTTTAATCCCAGCACTGAGGAGGCAGATGCAGTGGATCTCTGTGAGTTCAAGGCCAGCCTGGTCTACATAGTGAGTTCCAGGACAGCCAAGGCTACGCAGAGAAACCCTGTCTCAAACAAACAATCAAACCCACATATAAAAACAAGCACAAGTGTTTTTAAAATAGTAAAATTCATAAATTAATGTAAATATTTAAAAAATATAAAAATGTAAGGATTATTGTGATGTTACTCCTGAACTGAGGGATCAAAACTTGCCTTTGCTCCCCCTATCATTCCAGCATAAATTAGGTTGGGGTACAGTTACTATGAGAGTGGGTTGTAATGAGAGAGTAGGACTCTGGGTTTGGGGAGAGCAGTTTTGTCAGCTAAGTTTACTTGTACGTGGAGGATGTCAGAATTTTGGGACATATAGATACAACTGCCTACCATGTGGCTTGTACACATCCATTTCTATACTCTTGGATAGAACTTGCAACCCGGTGAGTCTGATTCCCTAAAGAATTCAGTGATGAAAATTAGGACACTTGGATAGATCTAATTGGCTGAACTATGTGAAGGGCAGAGGCTTTCCCCGGGGGCCCTTTTCAATCTCCTAGGGTTAGAGACTTTTAAGGTTGAGCTAATTAAAATATGTTGGTAGCTGGACTCATTGCTCTTGCTTGCACTAGGTTTTGTTTCAGCCTCCTAGAGTTGTGGCAGTGGCCATAAGATGGCCTTTCTTGAGACACAGAGGCGTGAGTTTCCATTTCTTGATGGACTAAACCCGTGGTGTGACGTTTGCCCTGTATAGGCTGCCAGGCATCCGGCAGTAGTGAGATGTGTGCCGAGACTTGGATATGTCCTGGATCTGCTATTTTCAGACTCCTAAGATGCCCCTGAGGTTGAGTTCATATTTTGTTTTGTCTCTTCCCACTGCCCATGGCTTTATTCTGTTAGCTGATAAGTACTTTCTCTTACCTTGGGGTACCCTTCCCTTGTGTGTGTTCTTCCTCCAGCCAGGAAAAGCGATAAGGAAAGTATTTATTTAGTCTCAACTATTTGCTAGGTCAGGCTAGTGTTTTACACAACTATTTTTTGAGGTGTGCTTCATAATGCCTGTGTTATAGATGAGGAAATGAATTCAGAGCAGGAAAAGAACATGCCTGTTGGTCATTATAGCTTGTTATCAATCAAATCAGAATTCAGATATCTCTTAAGCTTCTGGTTACTTTCTTAAGGTGTCATAAATTATTTCATGCCTTTGTTGTTTTATAGACAGTTGCTCAGTCTGATTTTGAACTCCGAGGCTCAATGATTCTCCTAGGTCAGCCTCCCAAGTTGCTAGGACTGTATGTTTGCCGCTGGGCTTGTCCTCATAGCCTTCTATCCTTCTAAGCCTAGCTAAATTCGGGAAGTCTTCTCTAATTTCTAAAGTTAAACACGGTTCCTCTGCTTTCCTTATCTGACTTCTCCTAATCTGTCAAGGAGAAATGAATGAAGTTGTAGGGCTGGAATTTCAGCTGTCTTGACAGACTGATGAAAGTCAGGGTTTGGTCAGAGTCTTGGCTAGCTCTCTGAGTAAAGCTCAGCCCGTGGCTTGCTCAGTGTGCTGGTTTACACCGGATGCAATGGATCTCTATCCAAGGGCATTCTGTTTCCCTAGAGGTAGGCATCACTTCCTTCGTGTTATTTTTCTTTGTGTTTGGCTTTCACGTTGTTTTTGCAACTAGTAGAGCTGGGCTTAGTAGTGCCTGGGTAGAGAAGTATAATGAAGCTTTAGTTGCTGGAATTTGCCTGCTGACTGTTGTGTTTGCTGGTTTTATTTACTTATTTTTATTTTTGCAAAATAAAAAATTATTAACCCAGCATTTGGGACATATACTTTCTGTAATGTTTGCCTTTTGAAATGCGTCACTTCACAGAATAAATGGCTTTCCTGGAAGAGGCAAGCATGTGGAAAGCCATTTTTAAAATAAGTTGAATTTTCTTACTCAATGACTGGAAAATAGTTGTAAAAGTATTTTTTGGTGTTTTTCAATGCAAATAGGATATATGCTTTTAAAAAGGTTTATTTTTTATTATTTTAAATTATGTGTAGGTTGTCTGTGTGGGTGCATGTGAGTGCAGATGTCCTTGGGGCCAGTGCTGTCATATCCCTAGGAGCTGGAATTACAGATGCTCATGAGCTGCCTGAGGTGGCTGCTGGGAACTGAATTCTGGTCCTTTGAAAGAGCAACAAGTGCTCTTAATTGCTGAGCCATATCTCCAGCCCGCTTCTCACCCCCAATTTTGAGACAGAGTCTGTCTGTTTACTGGCTGGCCTGGAACTCAGAGATGCTCACCACTGTGAGGTGCTGACATTAAAGGTGTGTGCCGCCGCTCCCCATATCTGTGATTTACTTTTACCACGACAGTTTGTTCCTTTGGGAACAGATTGCAGATTGGACCATGATTGAATATAATGAAACACACTTTATAGGAAAAGTGTTAAGATATAATATTAAAAAGGTAAATTCTAAAATTGGTTTGTACATACCACTCGCCTCTGCCTCTGAGTGCTGGGATTAAAGCCTTGTGCCACTACTGCCCGGCTGCGTAGCGGATTTTGTTTGTTTGAGACTGTTCCTCATGCAGCTCTAGGTTGCTGCAGAGCTCCCACGTAGCTAAAGCTAGCTCTCAGCTCCTCCTGTCTCCCCTCCCCGGTGCTGAGATTATAGATGTGTTCACTATGGTCTGGTCTTATCAAGAATGCTTTTGTTGCTATTTGTTAATTTAATTTATTTTGATATAATGGGAAATATGAACTAGCTTAGTGACAGAAAACCTTCTGGTTTCTCTGCACGGGAGAGTATGAAGCACTCTTAGGAGGGGAGGAAAATATGCTCTGTGGCTAAGGAGCTGTGTGGTAGCTGAGTTCCTGTACTTAGTGTGTCTGTGGGCTAGTAACTAAGCTTTCTGGGCATCAGTTTGCCTGGTAAGTGGGAATAATACCTTTCTTGTTTAATTTTAGAGGGCTAAATAAAATTATTTATGTGAAAATGTTTTGAGGCCTTGAAGAACTTTTATTTTCATATTTACTAGGAAACTGGAACAGATTTGCTAGCATTTCAAGGAAGCTTTTGATTTAAGATATGGGTTGATGGAGGTGGGAGGAAGGATGCAGAATTAATGGATACACAGTTGAATGTTGTTTGAGCAGCACTGTGGTGAAAGAAAGGAATGCATTCATTCCTGTAGTATGTATCTATTTTATTCTGCTTAGTGAAGGACAAAGAAAACTGGTAAAATATAGAAATTGCTTGATTTAGAATGAAAACTCCATAAAAAGGTTAAAAAAACAAAACAACTCCATAAAGCCTGACTCAGATATTGCTGTATGTTCACCCAGGAGTAGTGTCTAGGACAGAATAAACTGTCAGTGAATATTTGCTGAAGAAAAGAAAGTTGAGCTTTGGAGTAAGAAGGAATGGGTTGGTGCTTGGTTTTGTGCTTTACCGGCTCATTTTTTGGAAAAGTCACCCCATTTTCCCTTTATAAAATGAGAGTAGGGTTAGCTATCACACAAGTTGTTAGGAGGTGCACCCACAGCTAAATATTCAAGAACCTTTGTTTGGGGCTGGAGCAGGGCCTCAGCAGTTAAGAACAGTGCTGGCTGCCCTTTCAGAGAACCTGGGTGTGCTTTCCAGTACCACATGGCAGCTTACAACTATCTGTAATTCCAGTTGTAGAGGCTCGGACTCCATCTTGTGATTTCTGAAGGTACCAGGCTGTTGAGTACATAGACATATATGTAGGCAAAACACCATATATCTAAAATGTGAAAAAGCCTAGCACATGGTGTTTAATATGGTTCTTATTTCCCATTTCTGGTTCACAAAATGTAATGGGTGCCCAAAGGAAGAGGCAGAGGGGCTGGAGAGATGTTTCTCCAGAGCAGTTCAGAGCACTTCCAGAGGACCTGGGTTCAATTCCCAGCACCAGGTCGCTTATGGTGGCCCACAACTGTCTGTAACTCCAAGATCTGACATCCTCATACAGATATATATGCCGGAAGAAACCAATATATAATTTTTTTTTTAAAGGAAGAGACAGAACTGCGTGTGGAGTTAGACATTAGCCTCACAGACTCGATCTGACAACGTCTTTCTAGTGATGAGCTCAGAACTACTGATGTTATATTCAGGGACTCTCCTGGGATGAAACGGGGTCCTAGAATTGATGCCCTCTGCTTTTCTGGATCTCCCAGGCTTTTGAATCTTGTCCTTCTAGAGAAGGTAGATTTGTACAGAGGTTGTTCTAGAAAAAGCAACTTCCACTGAAGATTGGACTTGGCTGATTTGTCAGCTCTTGTAGCTAAGAACCAGCTCCTGCACCTGTCAGACTCCATGCCCTCCAATAATTAACTGGTTTTGAAAATGTGTATTCAACTTGACTTCTGTTCCGGATCAGTTATAAATTTTCTAAGGAGCTGGAACACAGCATGTTTGCTTGAGTTAATCAGGTATTTATGAGCTGACCTTTCCTGGTGAAAACTCATTTTGCCCTCATGCCTGAGTAACTCTAGCATGCTTAACCTAGCATTCCTGAAACTGCTGGAGTTGTGGTAGGTTTGCCTGCCTTGTCAGATATACATAAAGGCCAGTGGTGTTTATCTGCTGGTCAGCAAGGAGCCAGAACCTCTTTTCTGGCACTGGGTACATCATTCTCTTCTTTCTGATAGGCATTTTAGATCTTGGAGCTTTCTCTTCTGATTTGTGATGATATATTTAAGGGCCACAAATTGGCCCATAAAAGCATTTATTGATGAGGCTGGAGAGATGGCTCAGTGGTTAAGTGCTCTTGTGGCTTTCCCAGAAGACCTGGTTTTGATTTCCAGCACCCACATGCCATTTTCCAACTGTCTGTAATTCCAGTTCCAGGGGGATCCAATGTTCTTTTCTGGCCTTTGTAGACACCAGACATACTTGCAGGCAAAATAACCAAACACATAAAACCAAACCAAAACAAAAATAGTTTGTTGATAAAAATCATGAACAATAAAAATTGTCAATGTTATTTCAAGTATAGAAGGACATGAGGAACCCAGCTGTGTTTCTTCCCTTTATGGGTTCCTCCTGGAGTCCTGATTCCCAGGCCTCAGTGAGAGCAGTGTGGAACCTTGAAGCCTGATGGCTAACAGGGGTTGACCTTACATGCAGTACTTAGATACTGAGTGTCCTGATTTTCAGAGCCTCTTGAGGACAAGGAAAACAGCTTGTAGTCAGTTGGGACATGGTTCAGTGTCAACCACTGGGAGTAAAATTTTTGTTTTTGTGAAGGAGTGTGTCATTAGAATTGTTTCTGTAAAGTCAAGCTTATTGAGAAATTTTAGTTGTTTCTGAAGCTAGGTATGGCTCCTAAGTTATTTGTTAAATACTTCTGTATTCTTTCTGAATTCTCACCTTTCTCCCTGAAGGAAAATTAGATACAGATCACTGTGCAATGGTTGTGTCTTTGAGTGTAGGCAGCTGTTTTAGAAGTCAGCCATTCTCCCAAGGCATGGCCTGCTCTGTGCTGTGGGAAACAGGATGGGAGGCATGGGCCACTTGGATTCTATTTCCTCCTTCTTTGGGGCTTCCTTTCAGAGTGCCTGACATACAGGAAATGACTAGAAAGTGTGACCAAGGGAACGATGTTTGCTGCTCAGATGACAGGTTAGGTGCGGGAAGGACAGCGAGAAGGCTGATTTCAGGAGGAGATATAAAGGCACAGCGTGACGGGAACCATTTCATTAGAGCTTGGTACAGTTGATCTTTTTTTTTTTTTTAATTGAGTTGAAAGTTATATGACAGATATGGTAGCTTATGTCTATAATCTAGCACTTGGGAGGCAGAGGCAGTATCGCCGCAAGGTCAAGGCTAGCCTGGGCTACGAAGTGAGTTCTGGGCCCACCAGCGCTGTAGAGAGACCTTGTCTCCAAAAACAACAAAAATGTCTTATACTATAAAATTAACCTCCTTAAAGTGTACATTCAGTGACATGTGGTACATTCAGACTGTTGGGCGGCCGCCACCTCTGACTAGTTCAAAACAATCTTCATCATCGAAAGAGAGCCACACCCATAAAGAGTTGCTTTTCATTTTGACTTTTCCTTTCTTCAGCCATTAATGTACCAATGTACAGTCTGTTTATAGAGTTACCTATTCTGAATATTCTCATTCTCTATCCCTTTTTCTCTTGATGGAACACAGGACCTCTCCTGTTAGAGATTGAATCCAGGGCCCTGTGCATGCTAGGCAAGCCCTTACAATAGGTCTACAGCCCCGCCTTAGCTCTTTCATATAAATGGGCTTTTCCAATATGTGACTATTTGTGCTTGGCCTCTTTCACTTAGCATGCAGTTTTGAAGGTTTATCTAAATGATAGCCTTTGTCAGTATGTTATACTCATACGTCGCTCTTTTTGCCTGCACATGTGGAGGCCAGAAGATGCCAGGCTCGTTCGTATCCAGCAAGTCCTGGTGATCCTCTTATCTTCACCATAGGCCAATCCCATCATTGGCGTTACGGGTGTGTGCCGTTATCATGCTTCTTACACGGGTGCTGGAGATTCAGACTCAGGTCCTCGTGTTTGAATAGCAAGTGGTCGTACCCACTGTGCTATCTTTCCAGTCCTTTTTTTTTTTTTTTTTTTTGAGATGCTCAGAATTGAATTTATTGCTTCTTGAATGCCAGACAGGTCCTCTACCGTCGAACTACATCCTCAGTAGCCTATTTATTTATTTATTTATATTTTTTATTTTGGTTTTTCGAGACAGGATCTCACTGTGTAGCCCTGGCTGTCCTGGAACTCACTCTGTAGACCAGGCTGGCCTCAAACTCACAGAGATCCACCTGTCTTTTCTCCCCAAGTGCTGGGATTAAAGGTGAGCACCACCACCTTTTTAATTGACATATAAAATATTCACATAGTTATGAGTTACCCTGTAATATGTTAGTATATTTTATACCTATATATTATAGGTATAATGTTCTAATCAGAGTAACATTCTGTCTCTCAACTATTTATTGCTTCCTTGTAGTGAAACATTAAAAATAATTTTTTTCTAGTCTTTTGGAATATACAACTACATTATAGTTATTGGTCGTAACTCTGCTTTGTAATATAATGCTAAAATTTATTTCTCCTGACTAGTGTTAAAGATTATACCTATTGTCCAATCTTTTTCAGTCTCTCTCTGTTTTCAAGAATGGCTGTCTTAATCTATATTTCTATCAATAGTGTGTAAGTCTTCCTTTTCTACATATCTCCCAGTAATGGTTCTTTGTTTTTGTTTTGGGTATCCCATAATAATCATTCCTGCTGGAATAAGTGATAATCTTTGTAGTTTCAATTTGTGTTTTCCTGATGAGTAGGTACAGACATTTTTAATACACTTGTTTTCCATTTGCATTTCTTCTGAAAAATTTGTTTACTGCATTTTAAAATTACAATTTTAAAATCTTTTATTTATTTATTTATTTTGTTTTTTATTAGAGATAAGGTTTCTTTGTCTAGCCCTGGCTGTCTTGTAACGTGATTCATAGACCATGGTGGCCTTGAACTCAGAGATCTGTGGGCCTTGGATTAAAAGTGGCTAATTTTTTCCTCTCTTCATTTCTTTTTCTTTCTAGACAACGTTTCTCTGTTTAGCATCAGCCTCCAGAGGAGTGGGATTACAGATGTGTCCTGTCATGCTTTTGTTGCACATTATTAATTGTATTATTTTTGGTTTTTTGATTTGAATTCCTTGGTGTGTTTATGAATTCCTTGTCAGATATTTTTCTTCCATATTTCAGGTTGTAGCTTCAGCTTGCCTAGGTAGAAGCTTTTTTATTTTATATAATCTCATTTAACCATTTTTTTGTTTTGTTTCCTGTGGGTTTTGGGGCCTCACTGTGCTTTTGATATGTATTTCCCTAATGAGTAATAATTTTATCACCTTTTCATGTGCTTGTTGTCCATTTATATATCCTGTTTGGAGAAATGTTTGTTCAAGCCATTGGCCATTATTTGAGTTGTTTGTTTTTGTTGTTGAATTATGAGAGTTTTTCATATAGTCTAGACAATAGACATTCATGCTTTAGAAATTATTTGTTTACTTACTCATTTACATTTTGTGTGTGTTTGCCTCTGTGTATATCTATGCACCACATGTGTGCCTGGTGCTATGGAAGTCAGACAAGAGCATTAGATTCCTTGGAAATGAAGTTAGAGGTAGTTGTAAGCTGCCTTGTGGGTGGTAGGAGCTGAACATAGGTCCTTTATGAGAGCAGCATGTGCTCTTAATTGCTGAGCCATCTCTGTAGCCCAACATTCATATATTTAAAAAGATTTATGATGATGATGATGATGATGATGATGTGTGTGTGTGTAAGAACATGAGTACAGTTGCTGGTAGAATCTAGGGGTCAGCTAGCCTAGAACTGTAGTTACAGGAAGTTATGAGGCGCCTGATGTGGTGCCAAACTCAGGGCCTCTGGGAAAGCAGCAGGTGCTGTTAACCACTGAGCCATCTCTCTAGCCCCAGTATTCTTGTTTTCTAAAAACATAATTTTGGAGCAAAACTTTCTTAACTCAACCATCACTTACTAGCCAAGCATGAGAGCTATTCTTGGTTGTCAACTTGACTATAATATCTGGAATGGACAACAATCCAGAAATGGAAGGCACGTTGGATCCGGATCTTGAGGCAGGAAGACATGTCTTTGATCTGGATATTGAGGTGGGATGACACATGCTTGTGATTTGGATCAACATACATGTTTAATCCAGATCTTAAGATCTAGGGGCCATGCTTATAAAGATCTGTAATGAAAAGGAATTAAAAGTTTAGGTTCAGGCATGGTGGTACATGCCTTTCATCCCAACATTTAGAAGAAAGAGACAATTAGATCTCAGAGTTAAAGGCCAGCCTGGTCTACAGAGTAAGTTTCAGAACAGACAAGCTTATGATGAAAGAAAGAAAGAAAGAAAGAAAGAAAGAAAGAAAGAAAGAAAGAAAGAAAGAAAGAAAGAAAGAAAGAAAGAAAGAAACCATTAAAAACAGAAAGCTGGTGAAGGTGTGATTGAGCAAGGGAGCCATGTTCCAGCCCCATCAAGCAACAGAACTTGGCAGCTTCGGCCACATGGTTCTGGCTTTAGAATCAAGAATGGAATTTCCTTCAGCTGCTAAGGAAAGCTCCTGAGGCCATGAATGTGTCAGGGGTGCCCTTGCATAGAGGCCCGGAAAGGCCATTGTATGAGGCAGCCAAGGTGGTAAGCGTAAGAGTCATCCAGGGAGGTATTAGTTTTAAAGGCATGAAGGAGTCATAGAGAGCAGCTGAGGCTCGGCAATGTGAGACACCAGGAGAGGCCACTGGTGAAGGTGCAGCCTCAGTGTCAGTTGAAGGCCCAGGACTGAAGGGGTCATGCAAGGAAGTTGGGCTTGTCATAATGAAGAGAGCTTATGAGAGGCTATTAGTGAAAGTTCAGTCTAATTGCAGCAGAAGACCCTGGTGTTTTGGAAATGCCAGTACCATGGGATGACCATTAAGAACAGCAGCAGCAGAGGCTGTGTTCCAGAAGCTGTGAAGGTGAAGTCTGGATCGCCCTGGAGGCCCCAAGAAGTTAGAGATGCCAGAGCGGTGGTATACCTGTGGAGGAGAGCTAACAGGGAGCCCAAGAGAGAAGTGTGTCAACAGAGCTGAAAGGAGTTGGACATCAGACACGGAGATGAAAAGTTTGGAGTTTGCCCATCTGGTTTTCAGCCTTGCTTTGGTCCAGCATTTCTTCACTATCCACCTTTCCCTACATTTTGGAACAGAAATGTATATCCTGTGCCATGACATGTTGGAAGTATATGATCTGCTTTTTAATGTTGATACTATAGGGGACTACAGTTAAAAGACTGCATGAATTTCAGAAGAGACTTTGAACTTTTAAACGTTGTTGAGACTGTGATGGATTATGGGGATGCTTGAAGTTGGACTAAATACATTGTGCATTATGTTATGGCTGTAAGCCTATGGGGGCCAGAGAGTAGAATGTGGTGGTTTGACTAGGTATGGCCCTGTAGGTTTGTGTGTTTGAATGTTTGACCATAGGGAGTGCCACTGTTAGGATGTGTGGCCTTGTTAGAGGAGGCGTGTCATGCTGGAGGTGGGGTGTAGGGCTTTGAGGTCTTAAGTGCTCCAGTTACGCCCAGTGTGAAACAGATCCGGGCTTTTTCTGGCTGCCTTATGGGTCAAGATGTGGAACTCTCAGCTCCTTCTCCAGCACCACGTCTGCCTGCGTGCTGCCGTGCTTCCCGTCAGGATAATGGACTAAACCTCTGAACTGTAAGCCAGCCCCAATTAAATGTTAGCCTTTATAAGAGTTGCCTTGGTTGTAGTATCTCTTCAAGAAATGGAAATCATAACTAAGACATTGTGGCATATTCCTGTAATCCCATGTTGGGTAGAAGCCAAAAGATCAAGGATTTAAGGCCAGCCTTGGCTACATGAAATCCTGTCTCAGAACAATAAAACAAACCAAAATCATTCACTAATCTAAATATACCTAATCCTTTCATATATCTTAATCTGTGTCTTTTCCATTTTCTATGAGTGTGAAATTGTAATTGTTTTTCAGGCTCAGGTCACATGTAAACCCCCTTCTGAAAACTCTCTTAATCACTTTCTGTTCCTTCTTTCAGTAGTTATATATGTTCGTCTATAGACAGTTTCATAGTGGAGCACTGTTTTATTGTCTTCCTTAAACTTCTAGACTGTGTTTCTAATGTCATGTATTAAAGTGGATTTGTCTCTGTTCTTAGCATCTAGCACATAACCTAGCATATAGTAGATGTTAGTAAATGTTTAATGAAACAAACATAGACTAGAATTTTGAATATAGACAGAAGGTTTACTTGGCAGTAATGGTGTAAAGGGGCTGTACTAAATTCACTCATACAGTAAATATTTGAGGTCTACTATATGCCAAGAACTCTGCTAGTTGCTTCGTATGCACTAGAGACAATACTCCCTATTTTCCTGTATTTAAATAGGACAGAAAATAAACAGTGATGCAATATAATGTCAGATAATTATAAGCCCTAGAAAACAAGGTGAAGAGTTACAATGGGAAGGCCTGGGAATATAGCTCAGTTGGTAGAGTGCTTGTTTAGTGTGCATGAAGCACTAAATTCACAAGATTGGGCTTGCTGGCATATGCCTGTAATCTCAGTACTTGGGAGGCAGAGGCAGAAGAATCAGAAGTTCAAGGTTACTATAGGGTAACAAGTTCTAGACCAGCCTGGATTGTATGAGACCTTGTCTCAAACAAAACAAAATAAAAAAATAAACAGACAGAAAAACAACCAACCAACCAAAAAACTCATTACTACCACCACCACCACTACCACTAAAAGAAAAGAAGGAAGGAAAGAGGGAGGGAGGGAGGAAGGGAGGAAGGAAGGAAGGAGGGAGGGAGGAAGGAAGGAAGGAAGGAAAGAAGGAGGGAGGGAGGGAGGGAAGGAGGAAGGAAAGAAGGAGGGAGGGAGGGAGGGAAGGAGGAAGGATGGAAGGAAGAAAGGAAGGAAGGAAAGGAGGGAGGGAGGGAAGGAGGAAGGAAAGAAGGAGGGAGGAGGGAGGGAAGGAGGAAGGATGGAAGGAAGAAAGGAAGGAAGGAAAGAAGGAAGGAGGGAGGGAGGGAGGAGAGAGGGAGGGAGGGAGGGAGGAAGGAAGGAAAGGATGAAAGGAAGGAAGGAAGGAAAGAGAAAAAAGAAGAGTGGAGGAAGAAGGAGGATTGGGGAGGAAAGAGAGATAGGTTTAGGTAGGGTCGTTGGAATGGGTCTCTTATTGGATGACCCTTAATGTTTGCTCATCGCTCACTGGTGATGTGGATGTACTTCATTACAGTTGGCTGACAGGCATTCTTTCATCTCACAGTAAGAAATCATAATGTTGGGAAGTTGAGGTTTTGGTTTTCTAGCCTGTAAGCTGATATTGGTGTACTGGTATTGTGTCTTGCACCAAGTTTATGATGATTTAGGCTGCGGAGGGAGAAGTGTTTGTGAGGTTGGTAATAAGAGAAGAATCTTGGGAAATCCACGTTCAGTCAAGACTGCAAAGGACAGCCTGCACTGGGTGAAGGCCTCCGTGGGGAGAGGCAGAGAACTCCTGAACTTTCGCTCCTGCTATTACATCTTCTAATTTTCACTCTGTAACAAAGCCGTCCTTGAGCATCTTTTCCGAGCCTGGCTTTGCCCTTGCAGAATTGTAGCCAGGTACTATGAAATACAGTACCTGCTTCTGGAAGTGCTTGCTGTACTCCAGGACGTAGATCTAGAGAGAGTTGACTGTCACAATGGCTTAAGCATGTCACAAACCAGAGATGTAGGTATGAGAGGCTGCATGCCTACTCTGTCTTGAAATTAGGTAGATCTACTCTAGAATACGTACTAGGAAAGGGTCTAAATGAGGAGCCTCTTAAGGTCATTGTGAGACGCAACAGAGCCACATAAGCTCTTGGGCTGTGAACAGATTTTAGCCTTTCATTCCACCTTCAGATTTAATGGCTTGTGCCCAGGAATATTTCCTTCCTGTTCACTCTCCAGGCATGTTAGAGTGACTGCAGAGGTGTCCCATTGCTGTTTTGGAAAGATGAAGCCTGGATGGTGCCAGGGTTATGCTTGTTGCTATGGGACTGCAAACAGGTGGGACTTCGCTCAGCTGCAGTTGCTGAGGAGGGTCTGTCCTCTTCAAGGCTTGCCTTTGCTGCGGAGCAGGAGGTAGTCTCCATAGCTTGTTTTTCATTTGTTGCTGTTAGCCTTGAAACCCCATAAGGTGTATTGAGAGAGATGCTTTTGTGGGACTCAGGCTTTTGCTAGACCCCTTTTTGTCCGAATATGTTCCCAGTCATTTCCCAGGAGATCAGCTTTTCCAAACAAGCAGTACTAAAAGGAAGGGATAGTCCCGTCTCTCAGCGTTCACTGTGGGAGATGTAAGTGTGGCTATTCAGTTTACAGTTGCCACCCCTGTCTCAACAGAGGTGCTGTGTTGTTAGAAACATCTCCGTATGTTCTTTTCTGTTTGCGTCTTTGTTTTTCGAGACACATTTCACTGTGCAGCCCTGGCCATCCTGGAACTCGCTCTGTAGACCAGCTGGCCTTAAACTTCAAGATCCACCTACCTCTGCTCTTGAGCCCTGGCATATAGATTTTGCTGCTGGCCAAGGACTTGTTCACTTTCCATACATATTTCCTTCCAGGGCTAGCAAATTATCCTTGCAATACTGGGAAGTAATCCATCCGTGGTCATGTTCAGCATGGTTCCCTGTGAGTACTTACTGTGTACAAGGCAGCTGTGTGTTATAGAGGGTGTCCTACTAAGTGCTGAGTCTTAATGAAAACATTTAAGATGGTTGTTATGCCTGTAAAGCTCCACACATTAATAATTTCTTGTGGTTTAATACGTCCAAGGGGCTGGAGAGATGGTTTAGCAATTAAGAGCAGAGGCTACTCTTCCAAGTACCTGGGTTTATTCCCAGCACTGACGTGGTAGCTCACACTGTAGCCCCAAACCCAGGGAATCTGATTCCCTTTTATGGCCTCTGTCCACAAAACATGCACAAAGTGCACAGACACAAATGCAGGCAAAACACCAATACACGTAGACATTAATACACATTTAAAATTATTAGTAGGAGAACCTTTAAAATGCTTTATTATTGTGTGTGTGTGATATGTGTGTGCATGTGAGTGGGGAAATGTGTGTGTCGGGGTGCACACGTGGAGATCAGGGGACAGTGTTTGACCATTCTCTCCTTCCTTACGACATCGAGGGATCACGCTCGGGTTTTCAGGCTTTGATGGCAAGCACCGTTAGTTGCGAGCATCTTGCTGGCATGAAAACCAGTTCCCTCTTCTTCTAAACAGGAATCCAGGCAAGGGTTGTGAAAAGGGAGCACACATTGTTACATACCTACTCTGTGCCAAATAATGTGTTTACTGATTTCATATATTTTTGTAAGACAGAGAGGGCATTGTGTCATGCAATCCAGGCTGCCCTCAAACTTGTTATGTAGCTGAGACTGGCCTAAAAGTCCTGCCCTCTTGCTTCTACCTTCTCAGTGCTGGGCTTAGAGACATGTACCAACACACCTGGCTTTCGCAGACTTTAATTTGTGTGTGTATGTGGTTTGTTTTTGGTTTCTTTCAGACAGACTCTCACTGTGTAGACAGTCCTCAAAACTCATTATAGTTGAGGCTGACCACAATTAATCATGTAGCTTACCAGGATCCATCCTTCAGCCTCAACCTTTTTGAGTGCTCAGGTTACAAGTGTGTACCACTGTGCCCAGTTAACATTTAATTTTAATTCAGTGTTCTAAGATGATTAATATTCTTTAGACAGATGGATAAAATAAAATGCTAAATTACTTGATCAAAGTTACTCTCTACTAACTTCACGGAGGCTCTTTCTTGAGGATCTGACGGAAACATAAAAGGACGCACATGACTTCTTTTATTACTGTGGTGGTTAGTCGGCCAGTCCAAGTCATTTCCAAGTCGTCAGGTATTCTCAGCTGAGTGTTCGTAATACTGAGGGGGATAATATAAGGCACATAACTTTGAAGAGCTACTACTGAGTGGAGAGATATGTAACTGGGTATTACTGGGTATTAAAGGAGGTACAAAGGCAAAGAGGGGCCTTTAAAAAAAAGGGAAACATTAGTTGAAAACAATATTATTAAGCGGCTTTGCTCTGTTTTGTTTTGAGACAGTCTCTCTATGTAGCCCTGGATTTTCTGAAACTTGTTATAAAGACCAGGCCTGGAATTCACGGAGATCTGCTTGCTTTTGCCTCCTAAGTGTTGGGTTTAAAGTTATGCATCACCACACCCAGAACAAAGTTTTGATAATTTTAAGTTGTTGGTTAAAATCTAGACCAATATTTTGAAGAGAAAAAGTAGCTATAATAAACACAGCTGGGAAAGTTGAATTCTTTCTTCTCCTTTTCCCCTTCCTCATCTTCTTTTTCGGTATTTTGAGACAGGGTTTCACTGTGCGGTGTTGACTGTCCTGGACTTGCTTTGTAGACCAGGCTGGCCTCAAACTCATAATAAGTGTACTTTGTGTATAGACAAAGCCCCTCAAAATATGAGGAGCTATGAAGGAAGATAATCTTAAGTGTTGGCAAAAGGTAAACTTCAGTATTTCCCACTCATAATAATCAGTTAAACTATCAATAATACAAAGCAGCATTTTCCTCTCTTTCATCACAAGTACTTTTACTTTTTTTGTTTTGTTTTGTTTTCAAGACAGGGCCTTTCTGTGTAGCTCTGGTTATCCTGGGATTCAAGGCTAGCCTTGATCTCATGTAGATCCACTTGCCTCTGCCTCCCAAGTTCGGGGGTTAAAGGCATGCACCATAATGCCCGGCTACAAGAACTTTTACTTAAGAAAAATATATTATTTATTTCTATTGGTGCGTGCATGCTTCATGTGCGCCAGTGCCCACAGTCAGTTAGTCCCTCGGATCTGGCGTTACAGTAAGCTTTGAGCCACCCTGGATGCTAGAACTGAGTTAGTGTCTTTAATGATAGCCTGTGCTTAATGAGCCTGGCATGGTGGCAAATGCCTATAATTCCAGCACGTGGGAGTCAGACAGAAGGATCTGGAGTTAACAGCCAGCCTGGGCTGTGTACAGCCCTCTCAAAAGAAGCAGACAACACAGAAGCAACAACAAAGGGGCCCAGATGTGGTGATACACAGGCGTAATTTCAGCACCGAGAAGACTGAGGCAGAAAGATGCTAAGTTTGAAGCCAGCCTGTTATTTGAGGCTTTCTGAAACTTACAGGAAATGTAAACGTTAGGGCTAGGGAGGTAAAGTGTGTCACACAGGGTGTGATGAGCTCCACGCGCATCTGCCGGTGTACGCTTCGAGCTAAGGTTTTCAAGCTTCTGTCATCCCCACCCTCCTGCCTCTTGGAGGATTTCAAACTATTTATAATCCTTGTGTGTGTGTGCAAGATGTGTGTGAGTGTATGTGTATATGTAAATCAGAGGACAACTTCTGGGAGACAGTTTCTCTTTCCATTATGGATTCTGAGGATAAACTCAGGCCCCGATCCTTGCCCTGGAGTGCTTGCACTTGCTGCGGGCGCAGGTTTGGAGACATGTACTGTCAGTTTTGAACCTTTCTTTCTCTTGCCTCAGCCTTCTGTATACTGGGTTAGGGGCACATACCTCTCTGTACCTGACCACCTTCTTCTACCTCTTCTTCTTCCCTCTTTCTCTTCTTCTTCTCCTTCTTTTAGACAGGGTTTCTCTCTATAGCTCTGGCTGTTCTGGAACTCTGTAGACTAGGCTGGCCTTGAACTCAAGAGACTCACCTGCCTCTGCCTCTGTCTCTGCCTCCCAAGTGCGGGGATTAAAGGCGTGTGTCACTATGTCTAGTTTGAGCCTGGCTTCTTAACAAGCTTTTGAAGCCATTCATATTCATCACCTTTACCTGTCATTTCATTGGAGCCTAAATTAGACGGTGAGGTGCCTAGTTGACTAGATCAACTGTACTTCTGAAAAAGAGGGTTCTGTTGTTTAAAGGTCAGTTTTGAAAACTGTTGGATTGAAGCTGTACAACAGGAACCAGGGGTGTGGAATGGGGACAGTGAATGTAACTAACTTGTCAGACTTCTTAAACATTTTTTTAAAACTTCCTTATGCTTGTTGGTTTTGGCCTACATTCTTTCCTAACCCTGCAGTTAAACCCTTGCAACAGAAAGGGCCCATGTATTTTAACTTTTGAAAGGGTAGGTAGACGGGAGGACTGTTTTTCCTAGAGCCAGTCGTGAGGAAGGGAGCCCTAACGGGTGGCAGCTCTGCTTTCATGAGCAAAGGAAGTGGTTAAGTCTCTGGGGCCTCTGTAGCCTAAAGAAGAGACAGAAGAATGGGCCCAGGAGCATAAAGATTAAATACTGTACTTAGGAATAGAGGTGGGTGGATGGTGATGGAGGATGGACCAGTCCCTTTTCTTTACTCCATATTTCACATCGAACAGGGGCTTCCTTCATTTAAATGGTCTGGCCTTAGTTGTGTCATACTTGAGATATTCCAGACTCAGATTCTTGGTAGCTGTGTTTAGGGTGGATTCCCAGGAATCCTGAGCTCATAATCTCAGGAAAAGGAGAGAAGAGCTCTTTGTTTTCACAGTGTTCTAAGGGAACCTAGGGCAGGAACCTCTTAGCAATAGCTTTGGCCGATATGCGCCCAGCAATACCTTATGTCACTCTGGCCAAGGGAAGAACTGCTGTGGAGAACATGGTGTCTGCTAGCCTTTTCAGAGGTCACAGGCAGACAGGGCAGAGTGCAGGACCTTAATTAGCTAAGACTCCCAGAGGAAAGCCACTTGGCAGTGTCCCCTCAGCTCCTTGGTGAGACAGGCTCTTTGTCCTAGTGACAGTGCAAATCCTTCCTACCTTTATAACATTTAGGCCCCTGAGAGGGTAGTGATCTTGAGCTGCAGGGCACTTTTATGAAATGTAGTTCAGGGGTGATTTGGTAAGCTAGAGAGGTAATAGGGCTTTTATTCTTATTTATTTATTTATTTATTTATTTATTTATTTATTTATTTATTTATTTATTTATTTATTTATTTGAGACAGGGTTTCTCTGTGTAGCCTTTGTTGTCCTGGATTTGCTTTGTAGATCAGGCTGGTCTTAAACTCACAGCCATTGCCTGCCTTTACCTTTCTGAGTGCTAGGATCACAGACAAGCACCACCGTGCCTAGCTAACAACATATTTTTAGCCACTCAAATAAAACATTCAAGCATGTTTTATTTAATTTCTCCTAACCAAGCTTTCTGAGTGGTAGATGAGATTGAAACCCTACCCTAGGAAGTACTTACTAATTAGTTATATCTAATTAGACTGGCTTTGCAGATTTAAAGCTTTCTGTCTGTGGGTATAGGAAAGTGAAGCTAAATAGTTTCATAGAACTGAATAAGTTTTATGCTTCAAGCACTGTATAAATGCTTAGCTTATAGTTTGATACAAAAATTAGATGGGCTGGAGAGATGGCTCAGCAGTTAAAGAGCATTTGGTGTTCTTGCAGAGAACTTGAATTTAGTTCCTAGCATTCATGTAAGGCAGCTCACAACAACATATAACTCCAATTCCATGGGATCCAAAGCCCTCTAGACTTTGAGGGCAACTGAATTTTCACATGCACATACATAATTGAAAATAAAATAGATCAGCTGGGCGTGGTGGCACACACCTTTAATCCCAGCACTCAGGAGGCAGAGGCAGTCGGATCTCTGAGAGTTTGAGGCCAGCCTGCTGTACAAAAGCAAGTCCAAGACAGCCAGGGTTCTGTTACTTTGAAAAAAAAATCTTTTAATAATAGTTTAATTTTTATTTTCTGTGTGTGTTTTGCCTTTATGGATGTGCATGCATCACCTATAGAGACCAGAAGAGGGCGCTGTATCCCTGGGACTGGAGTTACAGAGGGTTGTAAAATGCTGTGTAGGTGCTATGAATGGAACCTTGTCTTCTGCAAGAGTAATGAGTGTGCTTAATTGCTGAGTCATCTCTCCAGTCCCTAGTAAAATAAATTGTAAATGGATATAATGTGATCTAAATTTTAATCTCGGGCTAGTGAGATGGCCCTTGGTCTAAAAGGTCTTGATGAGCTCGAGATCAACCTGGGCCAGCAAAGACTATATAGTGAGACAGTCTCAAATAAGCAATAACAAGTTTGAGGGTATTAAATCATATACTTGTGTCCCTTGTACCTAGGGCTGCATCTGTGACTTAATCAAGACCTTTTAGAATATAGTCTGAAATAAAATAGACTTAAAGATGCTAAGAGGGCCAGCAAGGTGGCTTATTGGGTAATGGCTTTTGCCACCAAGCCTATTTAATCTTTATTATTTAATTGTTAAATATTATTTTATTTAGTCCTTATGCTAATCTGTGAGGTAGGTAGTATATTTTCCTGTTGTAAACAAATCCCAGTGAACTTTAATAACAAACTCATGTGGTTAATAAGTGTTGGGGTTGGGATGGATGCTAAGGTGACATGCTTTCAGAATCTTTGTTCTTAACTACTGTCCTGTATAGTTTTAGGAAGTGAGACATGATCACGGATTTCTTCTTACTGTGTCAACTTTGTATACATAGTGTGGGTCAAGGAGGTTTCCCCAGGCGAGAAGATTAGCCACACGCTGTTGTAGCAATCAACCAAGTTGCTTTGGAAGGTGTATAAAGGTCACAAGTTAGTTCACAAACTCCTTCCTGAGGTGGACCTGTCAGTTGCTGTTCTTCCCCATGGCCTACGCTCATTTTAGAAGTAATTTTCCAAAGAACTTTAATCTTTACATTTTTTTTATTACATTTATGTGTTTATATGTGCGTGTGTGCTCCTGCCATGCTCATGTGGAGGTCATAGGACAACTTGCTGGAGTTGGTCTACCTCTCGGCTCAGGCTTGGTGGCAAGTGCCATATTCTACTGAGCCATCTCTCTGGTTCCTCTTTTTAAAATTTTTCTTCTTTTTTCTTCCTTCCTTTTTTCCTTCCTTCCTTCCTTCCTTCCTTCCTTCCTTCCTTCCTTCCTTCCTTCCTTCCTGCCTTCTTCCTTCCTTTGACAGGGTTTCACTGTATCTCAGGCTGGCCTTGATCGTTCTACCTGAGCCTCTAAATGGTAAACTACCAGCACAACAATATTTTGATCCTAAGAAAGCTCTTCTCCTGTTTTGCACAGGCTGTTCTGAGCAGAGGGGCAGATGGAATCAAGTTAGGACTAGCTCCTTTAGGGTCAGAGTCCAAGCAGCATCTGGAAGCATTTGCAAGAGGGGAAGATGAACTTATTTAGACTTCTTGTTGCCAAGTTTCTGGGGTCCTGTTATGGTGCTGGGGGTTAACTTTAGGATAGCTGGCCTGCTCATTTTCATATTCTTAGCAAAATGCTGGGGTACAGTGCTGAGAATGACCTACTTCCTCTCTGCGATCAAGCACAGATTGCCCAGAAAGTAAGCAGGTAAGCAAGTCCACTCAGTGTGGTCACTCAGTGCTGGAGCCGAGTACATAGAAAATGTACTGGGAAAGAAAGGAAGAAGTGTCTAAATGCTCATATCAAGAGAGATCAAGAGAAGGAATGAAAGCTGAAGTTGGATCTTGAAAGACAAAAAGTATGTTAAGAAGTACCTGAAAGGCATTCTGAGCAGTGTCAGTGTAGAAAAGCAGGGCATCTTCAGGAATTGTGGGTTGTTCTTTCAGCCTGGTGGCCGGGGTGTTGGAGGGAAGTGGGCCGCAGATGGAGCTGTGGGGAGGCCGGTCTGCCAGGAATACCTTGTATCTCGTGACAGAGCTTAAATACTCTTAGAGTTGGGCTTCACTGTGGATGGCTAGGATACAGAGTGATATCAAAGGCTTCTCATAGAAACATGAGAGGCTGGTGCTGGGCTTGATGGCTCACACCCATAATTCCCCGTACTCAGGAGGCGAAAGCAGGAAAATCAGGATTTCAAGGCCAGCTTTGGCTACATAGCAATTTCCAGGCCAGCCCTAGCACAGCTTAAATCACCCCTCTCTTTCTCAAAAAAAAAAAAAAAAAAAAAAAAAAAGGTAATTAAAGGCAAACAAACAACAACCCTCCCCCACCAGAAAGACCTAGTGTAGGGAAGTAGCAAAAGACAGTTGCTGCAGCAGATAAGGAAGCTGGTGTGAAAGTGCTGGTCGTGAGGCTTGTCTAAGTTGTTGACTAAAGGTTAAATAGGTGGTGTTGAATGAAGCTCCTGAGAGAGGAAGAACTGTAATGGATGAGAATGACGACATATAGGTGATAGTAGAAACCATAACAGTAGAGTGAGATCTACTAAATAGTTTATAGAACAGGGACAGAGTTGAGGATAGAACCTGAGGAGCTCTGATGTAAACAGACAGAAGTTAGGCAGCCTGAGGAGATGCAGTCAGAGATAAGGTTCATTCCAGGAAGCCTGAATGAACAGTTTCTAACAAGGGAAAAGTGTCACTTGTGGCAGAGAACAAGTAGGTCCTGAAATGAAGCTACTGAGTCATTGGTGGCCTTAGTGATAACAGCTTCTGCAGAGGGGTGGCAAGGGAAGCTAGATTGCTGTGGCTAAGTGTACAGAGTCAACAAAAGACTTCTCATTGGAGAAATACAGTGGTATGGAAAGGAAGGAATGTGGGAATATTTTAAGAGGAAGCAGGGCTTAACAGTTTTATTCCTTTAAAGTTGAGGGAGTGCAGAGAACTGAACTGATAAAAGTTAAAGGGAGGAGAAACGAGGAATTGTAACCAGTGAAGGTGCTGAAGCTCTCAGAACAGACCTTTTATTGTGGGAACTCTAAACTTTACTGTCCCATGGAAGCCTGGAGCCACGAGGTGTGGAGTAGACAGGGAGACCTTGCTTTAATAGGTACTTATAACACCATTTTTTGGGGTAACTTCTGCACAAAAAACATTTTTTTGTAGGTTTGAATGTTCACCAAAGCTCCCCAAAGTAAGCATCTTTACTGTCTGTGAAAAATAGATTTAGAAAACATACGCTAGCTAATACTGGAGCCAAACTTTTAGTTGGGTTTTTGGATCTTTAAAATGGGCTCCTGTTTGATACTGCTATTTTTCCCATTAGAGACCTGATGTTTTGACTCTGGAGTGCCTTTGCAGGGCACAGAGATGGATGGTCCAGGGGGAGAAGGATAGAATTTTGGAACTGGTACTTGCCTAGAGGGCATATGACCTCCTTTCTGGCTTTAGGAAGGAAGGTATTCATTTGCTTTTGTTTTGTCTTTTTACTTAGCCAGAGGTCCTGGTGGCTGTAGGCTTTACTTTTACTTTTCATTATAATTGTGTAACTTAATTATTTCGTTTTTACTTATGTGCATGCATGTGTGTCTGTGTGAGGGTAGGTGTGAGTGGATGCAGCTGTCTGAAGGACGAGAACATGGATTCCCTGGGGCTGATGTTGAGGCAGTGTGATTTAGGCGTTAGCTCTACAAGAACAATACAAGTTCCTAACTGCTGAGCTATCTCTCTAGCTCTTTCTGAAACATTTTACCAGGGCCTTAGAGGTACTGAAAATTGCATTTTGTTGACTGTTTACAGAGAAAGAAAAAACAAGAGAACTACTCTTGATTGTTGTACTATTTTATTTTTGAGTAATGTTGGAGAGTTTCATAGTGGGGCTTAATTTTTTTGACAAACTGCTTGTGAAGAGTTACCAAGCCATGAAATGATACTGTCTTTGCAAAAAGCATACGGTAAGTGTCCTGATAAGTATTTTTAGGTGAATTGGGTAACTGGATCTGTAGCGAGAACAAAGCACTAAGAATCAGAAGGCGTTATATTCACGGTGTGCGGTAACTAGTTTACCTTGGGGAAACTCCTTCTGCAGTTCTTCTCTGTTGGTTGCTATGCTGCTTTTGTTTGTTTGTCTGTCTGTTTGTTGTTTGAGACTGGGTTTCTCTGTGTATGCTTGGTTGTCCTGGAACTCACAGAGGTCCGCCTGCCTCTGCCTCCTGAGTGCTGGGCTCAAAGGTGTGCACCACCACTACCCAGCTAGTTATTATATTGTTGCTCTGATAAAATAACTATGACTCAAAGCAGCTTATAGAAGAGTTTATTTTGGCTTACAGTTCCAGAAGGCCAAAATATCTGTAATGGTGGCAAAGGCGTGGGGGCAAGAGCAGGAAGCAGAGAGATCAGATATTAACCACACAGGAAGCAGAGCGTGTTAGCAGGAAGTAGGTGAGAGACCCTGTGTGTGAAATGTACACCTGCCACTTTCTGCAGTTCCTTTGGGCTGGGGTGCAGCTCAGTGCTAGGGCGCTTGCCCAGCATGTGCAAGGCTGTGGGTTAGAGCCAATACTGAAAAGAAAGGCAGAAACCAAACCAAACAGTAACCATAACAGAACCCAACAGAACTAAAACACTTTCTTTCAAAGGAATATCTTTTTATTTTTAAAAGCGGTTTCCTCCCATTTCCTCCTTTCTGTGATAACTTGTCAGGAGGGTTTACCTATTGAGAATGTTTCATACGAGTGGAATTACACTGTAATCCTTTGTGACTACCTTCCTCAGTTTAGCAGAATACTTTGGAGGTTCATTGTCCTGGTTAGTTTTTATTGTCAACTTGATACAATCCTAGTCACTCAGGAAGGGGGAGCCTCAGTTGGAGAATTTCCTCCATCGGATTAGGCCGTGGGCACGTCTGTGGGGGCATTTTCTCATTGCTAATTGTCACAGGAGGGCATAGCCTACTGTGGGCAGTCAGTTGAGTGGTGACACATCTTTTGTGTATGTAGTAGGAGGTTGTCTCCTATACTTGTCCGTATCTTAGCCCTTGAAGAAAAGGAGCAGGGCGAGGTCTGATTGACATGAGCTGCAGGGGATCAGGAGAACAGGGTGGTGACATAGCAAATTGTGTTAAGCCCAGCCAGTCCTCAGCTCTGCATATAGTTTGTTGAGAACTATGCAAAGTAATAATAAGGAGTAAAAAAAAAATAGAATTTGTAGACTGAAGCCTTGATTTCAAATTGACAACTAAAGTCACTATCTGAATTCGAACATCTTCATTTTAAAATGTCAATCCTGAGCTGGGCATGGTGGCCCACCTATGATTCCAGCACTTAGGAGGTGAAACAGGAAGATTTAAGTGAGCTACAGGCCAGCCTGGGCTGGAGAGTCAGACAATGTCTCAAAAACAAAACAAATGCTGACCTCAAAGAATTGTTTTGTTGTTAAGGGGAAAAAAATAAAATGCTTATACATTTGGCAGTGCAGTTGTAAATCAAGAAAGCTAAGTTTTGCTGGGCTTGATACCTTCTTTTGTTTGTTTGTTTTCCAAGACAGGGTTTCTCTGTAACAACTCTGGCTGTCCTGGAATTCATTCTGTAGACCAGGTTGGCCTTGAATTCAGAGATCCTCCTGCCTCTGCCTCCAGAGTGCTGATTTTAAAGGTGTGCACCATCACTGTCTGGCTGGGGTATACCTTTATTAATCTTAGCACTAGGGAGGCAGAGGCAGACTTTCATGCTCAGCTGTATTTGGCTCACAATAGGGCAACAAATTCTTTGATACTTATCTCATGAGGAAGCAAAGCCTAGTTCCCCTATCATTGACTAACATGCCGTACGATTTCAGGCAGGGATAGGTCAAACGATAGAATTTCCTTGTCCTCTGTTTTTCTTGGCTCACTCATTCTGGGGGAAGCTCATTAAATATATTTGAGGACGCTCCAGAGGACACTTACGGAAAACCAGTATGGAAAACTTAGGATTCTCCAACATTCATTACACATTTAGAATTTTGTTTTTTTAGTTTATTTATTTATTTTGTTTTTTGAGACAGGGTTTCTCTGGGTAACAGCCCTGGATGCCCTGGAACTCACTTTGTAGACTAGGCTGGCCTGGAACTCACCTATATCCACCTACCTCTGAGTGCTGAGATTAAAGGCTTGTGCCACCACACCTGGCTACTAAAGTTTAATAGAAAACCTTCAGCAATTGTTAAACCTACAGATAGCTTTAGCCCTTGAAACAAAACAAACAAAATCTTCATCAGAGACTTGAACCACAATCATTTGGTTAAGCTACTTTGATTCTCAAAATATGTGTGAGATAATGGTTAATGTTTTTAAGCAACGGAATTCTGGGATAAGTTGACATGATTTTCAACATCTAGTGTTTCCCTCTGTCCTGGCTTCTGTTGCTGTGAGATAGCTCCATGACCAAGGCAATTTATAGAAGGAAGGACTTTTTAGGCTAACTGGTCCTGGAGGGGTGAGGGTCTATCATGGTAAGGAGGCATCCCCGCAAGCAGCAGCATGGTGGCAGGAAGCCGGCAGGTCGCGTCTCCACAGCAAGCACTAAGAGAGAGCAAACTGGAAGTAGAACGAGGCTGTGTCCTTGGAGCGGTCAGGCTGCACCTCTCCCAAAGCCTCCCCTAACAGTGCTCCCAGCTTGCAGCCAAGGGTTCACCCTCCTGAGCCTGTGGGGGATGTTTCTCCTGCACACCACCACATCCTCTTTCTTTTGCTCTTTTCTGTCTGTCTCCCTCCCTCCCTCCCTTTCTTCCTTCCTCCTTTATTTTTTAGGCAGGGTCTCTCTATGTCAGGGGTTCTCAACCTGTGGGTTCCCACCCTTGGAAGTCGAATGACCCTTTCACAGGGCCTGCCTAGCAGACATTTACATTATGACTCACAACAGTAGCAACATTACAGTCGTGAAGAAGCAATGAAAATTTTATGGTTCCACAATATAAGGAAAATTATGTGTAGATATAATTTTTTATTCCTGTAGTTTCAACTTTATAGATAGAGTATTATTATGCAAACCCGGCTGGCCTTGAACTCATAACCTTCCTGCCTTAGCCTCCCAAATGCTAGGGTTACAGGTATGTGCTACTATGCTTGACCAATCTTTGTCTATGCATTTTACACTTTAAAAAACTTATTTATTTATTACAATTTATTTATTTTGTATCCCGGCTGTAGCACCCTCCCTTAAATTTTATACTTAAAAATTGATTTTTATTTAGGATGTAGAGATAGGTCAGTGGTTACTCTTCCTCCAGAGGACCTGAGTTCAGTTTCCAGCACCCACATCAGGCAGCTGTAACTCCATTTCCAAAGGCCAGTACACACACACACACACACACACACACACACACACACACACACAAATACTTTTTGAATTTTTTATTTTTAATAATATTTTTGATGGTTTTGTCTAGGCTCACCTTCAATTTCTGGGCTCAAGTGATCTGTGTGCCTCACTGTCCCTAGTGGCCAGGGATACAGTTGTGTACCACTATTCTGGCTTTTAATCATGACAGATTAATTTCACCATTATTTAATACAAGGATCAGCACATTACACCTGTAGATAAACTTCTCTTAGAACACAGCAGTACTCAGTTGTTTACCTATTCTCTGTGGCTACTTTTGCAGTATAGTGGTAATTAATTACAATAGTTTATGAATATTAACTATTATGAATATTAACAAGTCTAAAATATTAACTATCTGACTTTTTATACTAAATACTTACTGATTCCTGATTTAATATATCTTAGCATAGTAAGGATTCTATTTATCATTAATAAGTAATCTTTTGGTAATTTTTTTGTTTAACTTATTGTTTGAAACAATAAGTTGCTTTTAACCTGCAATTTTGCTTATATTAGGAAATAATACAAGCAAATAATAATAATATACCACCACTGGATGGTGGCAGGCACCTTTAATCCCAGCACTGGGGAGGCAGAGGCAGGCTGTGAGTTTGAGGCCAGCCTGGTCAACAAAGTGATTCCAGGACAGCCAGGGCTACACAGAGATTCTGTCTCGAGAATCCAAAATACAAAAAACAAAACAAAGCAAAAAATGGAAAGTGTCACCTGTCATTTTCTTGTTTATTTTTGTTTTAAAATTTTAATATTATCTTTAATTTTTGTTGTACCGTCTCTTTTATTTTTATAACTTTTTGTGAGTATCCTCTAATAGCATTTACATAATAAGGGTTAGTTTAGTTGAATAAGAACAGAAACAGTAATTCATAGTTCATTCATCAGGTATGTCTTGCCCACAGTCTGTTTTAGTTCCCTGAAAGCGTTGAGTAGCTACAGACACTGGTGTTTTGCTTCAGCCTTCCACACTGTGGAGCTCCTGTTCTAATCTATTGAGGATGATTTGTTTGTGGCACATGGTGTGGAAATTTCATACAGACTCAGAGAGGTCACCATTGTCAACTTCTACTTTTTTTTTTTTTTTCCTTTCAAGACGTGGTTTCTCTGTGTTGCTTGACTGTCCTGGGATTTGCTCTGTAGACAGATGGCCTCTAACTCACAGAGATTCTCCTGTCTCTTCCTCCTGAGTGCTGGGATTAAAGGCATGCGCCACCACCTGGCCATCTTGTGCATTTAATGTTGGCAGAGCATCATTTTCTATTTTAAGATTTAAAAAGAGCTGTAAAATAAGAGTTAATTTTCAGTAGTCAAGCATTGCGCTGACTACCTATAATCATTGAGCTTGGGAGGCTAAGGCAAAAGGATTGTGAGTTTGAGGCCAGCCTGGATTACATGAGACCTGCCTTTCTCTCCAAAGCAAAACAAAAGCCCATTTTTCCTCTGCTTTATCAGGAAGTCTTGTGGAGTCCTACCGGAGGAGCAGAGGTGAAGGCAATGATGTTCTTTCTACTGGCTCAGATTAGTGGAAGTTGGCAGTAGAAACACAGTGTCTGATCAGACTAGTTTTACCTGGTTTTAGGCGTTGTTCTTGGCATATATCATTGGTTTCCACTTCTCTGGGTGAGTCTGAGTAACTCTTTTGAAAAGTATTTATTTATTTTGCTTAAACTGGTAAGAAAGTTGTTTATGTAAAAACTTTGCTGATAGAGCATCCTGATGCATTTGTCTCAGAGAACAACGGAATGGTCTGGGGACTGCAACTAGAATGTTTGAACCTTGTTGTCTCTCTCCTTCCCCCTCCATTTTATTAAAGTCTTTTCTTTCTTTCTGACCCTTTAAGACAGAGGCTTGGTAGCCCATGTTTACTTGAAACTTGGTATGATCTTGAACCATCATCCTGCCTCAGCCTCCCAAGAACTGGGATTATACACATGTATTGCCACAGCCTGCCCCATGGCTTGAAGATTTCTGTATTTCTAGGGCTTACAGTTATGCCTGGCCTATAGTAAATGCTCAGTAAACATTTGTAGAATGAATAAGTCATGGGTACTATTAATATATGTCTGAATTTGCTTTTAGTCAGCTCTATATTAACCAGTCTCCCCAATGGACACTGTTTATCATTAGATGTAGACATAATTCATTTAACAGTCAAACTTTAATGTTTTGGGATCCACGTCTTTAAAGTTCACTTTGCTCACTTATATATTCTGTGGATATTTTAGTTTACCCCTGAGATGAATGACTAGTATGTATATAGGGCAACACTTTTTCACAGAGTCTTAAAGGGTAACAAAAATCGAAGTCTGTTAGCAGACTGCGGTAGGGCATGCCTCTAATCCCAGCACTTAGGGAGGTAGAGGCAGGTGGATCTCTGTGAGTTTGAGGTCTACAAAGGGAGTCCAGTCCAGAGAGACTCTGTCTCCAAAACCCAAAACAAAACCAAGCAAACAAACAAAACAACAAAAACAAAAACCCGAAAGAATCTGAATCTCTCATTCTGTGTTAAGAAAGTCTAACATCATTCCTGACACCTTGGGAGTCGTCACTCTTGACTCTTCCTTGGGGCTTGTTGGTGGAGTACAGAAAAGTCTATATACACCCACAGAAAACTGCATGTATGTGAGTGTGCGTACACATGCTCACAGAACTGTATTCAAATTTTTTTTATCATGCATCAAATGACTTTATAATTCTTGGAGAATTTCCTATGGATGTTTTGCTTTGTTTTTCCTGATTGTAGTATTAAGATTGGGAAAGGCAGGAGGCAGATACATTTCCCCTCCTCCTGTCTACTTTCACTTTAAGAGAGTCAGACTTCTTTAAGGAGCTGCATGAGAGCTTGCAGTTAGCACCCAGTATTCTGATCCCATGAAGTCATCTGCTTGCATTTCTAAGCCTTTTGCTGGGTGCTAAGAGACAATAGTATTCTGAGGCTGGAGTGGTTGGGATTTGGAGAGGATGAGAGATGACGTGTTCTTAGTTCATTACCTGCTTCCCTCCCTCTCTTCTCTCTTTTAGGGGCAGGGTCTGACTGAGGCCTATGGCCACTCTTGTTCCTGACATAACAGCCTCCTGAATACTGAAGGTGAAGGTGAAGGTCACTAGTCTGTTCCCCACACATCTTCCTGGAGGAAGGGATTTAGATTGGCGGCAGAGGGCATTGTGCCTGGCATTCCTGTCTCATTGTCTCTAAAACATGTTTTAGACTTTGACTTCTCTTAAATTAGGACTGAGATTTTGAGATAAAGGCCCATGAGCAACTTGATCAAAATGTAGAGATCGTTTGGCCTGGCTTCTTTAGTTTCAGATGTGAAAACAAGCCAGAGAACAGAATTTTCCACTATCTCCATGTTTAGTCATGAGTAGAATGGGTGCCTAAAGTTATTTCTTTGTGCATGTATCTGTGCAAGCAGGGCCAGATTTTGACCTTGCATGGCTTCCCTATTGCTCGCCACCTTACTTTTTTATTTATTTATTTTTTTATTTTTACTGGACTGGAAGATAGCTCAGTGGTTAAGAGCACTGGCTGCTCCCCCAGAAGACCGAGGCTCAATTCCCAGAACCCCCATATAGCAGCTCACAACTTTCTATAACTTCAGTTCCAAGGGGTCTGACACCTTCACACAGACATATGAAGGAAAAACACCAATGTGCATAAAATAAAAATAAGTTATTTAAAATTTTATTTTTACTAGTTTTAATTATGTCTATATATTTGTGTCTGACATGCACTCAAGTGCCCACTAAGGGCAGAGTTGTGGAATTCCTCTGGAGCTGGAGTTACAAGCAGACAAGCCCTTGTGATCTTGATTTAGGTCTTCTACAAGAGTGGTACCTACTCCTAACTGCCGAGCCATGTTTCCAGCCTGTACCTATTCATATTTATCTCTCTCTCTATCTGTCTATCATCCATCTATCTATCTATCTATCCATCCATCTATCTATCTATCCATCATCTATCATCTATCTATCTATCTATCTATC
>NW_026596046.1:36709339-36737371 GCF_907164565.1 Psammomys obesus
CTATCTATCTATCCATCATCTATCATCTATCTATCTATCTATCTATCTATCTATCTATCTATCTATCTATCTATCTATCCATCCATCTATCTATCCATCATCTATCATCTATCTATCTATCTATCTATCTATCTATCTATCTATCTATCTATCTATCTATCTATCTGTTTTGGGTAGGATCCTCCACTGGAGCATGCCCATCAGGCTGGTTAGCTAACCAGTGAGCTCCGGGGTGTCCTGTCACTGATCCCCAGGCATTAACTAATATCCTTGGCTTTTTTTTTTTTTTTTCTCATCCTAGGGATGAACTCAGGTTCTCATGCTTGTGCTGCAGGTGCTTTACTGACTGAGCCGTCTTCCCAGCCCCTGAAAGAATTTATAAGGGCAAAGTAAAATGTCTAAAAGGCCTACTTTAGGCTTACGGTATATTAAAGCTAGCAGGATTGGGGAGGATACAGGATTTATTCTTTTGTTTTTCTCCCTTAAAAGTTGGGAAGAGTCAATACCTCTGGATACTTTGTTTTTTTAATATTAATTAATTTTTTATTAATTACAATTTATTCATTTTGTATCCTAGCTGTAGCCCCCTTTCTCATCATCCCTCCCTTCCTCCCTCTTCTCCTCCCATCCCCTTCCTCCAGTCCACTGATAGGGGAGGACCTCCTCCCCTTCCATCTGACCCTAGCCTATCAGCTCTCACCAGGACTGGCTGCATTATCTTCCTCTGTGGCCTGGTAAGGCTGCTGGCCCCTCAGAGGAAGTGATCAAAGAGCCAGCCACTCTATCTCATGTCAGAGATAGACCCTGTACCCCTTACTAGGGAACCCACTTGGAGACTGAGCTGCCATGGGCTACATCTGTGCAGGGGTTCTAGGTTATCTCCATGAATGGACCTGGGTTGGAGTTTCAGTTTGTTTTTAACCTGTGGTTACTTTGATTTGCCCCTCCCACATTTCATTATTCAGGTTGCCACTGGTCTGCCCTTCTGTTCTGAAACACTGAGCCTTCTTCCTTCCTTCCTTCCTTCCTTCCTTCCTTTCTTTTCTTCTTTCTTTTGGGGTGGGTAGGTTTTGAGACAGGGTTTCTCTATGTAGCCTTGGCTGTCCTGGACTCTCTGGTCTGACCTTCTGTTCTGAAACACCAAGCCTCCTTTTTCTTTCTTTCTTTCTTTCTTTCTTTCTTTCTTTCTTTCTTTCTTTCTTTCTTTCTTTCTTCCTTCCTTCCTTCCTTCCTTCCTTCCTTCCTTCCTTCCTTCCTTTCTTTCTTTCTTTCTTTCTTTCTCTCTGTCTCTCTGTCTCTCTCCCTTCCTTTCTTCTTTCTTTTGGTGGATAGGTTTTGAGACAGGGTTTCTCTGTGTAGCCTTGGCTGTCCAGGACTCTTTGTAGACCAGGCTGGCCTCAAACTCACAGAGATTTGCCTGCCTCTGCCTCCAGTGCTGGGATTACAGACATGTGCCACCACACCCAGCCTCTGTATATACTTTTCAAAAAAATTTTTAAGTTTTATTTAGTGCTGAGTGGGTGTCAAAGGTGTGTGCAGCCATGCCCAGCTTTGCCCTATTTGCTTTTCTTGAGCTATAGGTTTCCAAGTTTGCAGATAAATAGTCCTGTGCCTCTCAAGATAGGTGACCAACCAGGCTAATAATAGATCTGAAGTTCTGAGGGAGCCTCAGGCCCCCACCTTGCCCCAGCTTATACTTTCTGAAGTGCTCAGGCAGCCAGATGGAGACTGGAAATGGCAGCCTGCCCATCCTCTTGAAGGAGGCAGGGTGGCTTCAAGTCCATGTGAGTAGCTCTGGCCTCCTGGGTCTCTGCACTGCTTTGGGTCAAGTGAAAATGCTGAAGCATTTAGGAGGAAATCATACCCTTGTGTTCTGGGAATGATTTTCTTTTTTTCTTTAAAGTAGATGTGTTGTATCCTCACACGTAACATTCTTTATTATTCTTTATTATTCTGTATTATTCTTTACATGTGTTACCACAATCTTTCCTACACCCTCCTGAGAAAGGTTATATCAATTTTCAGAAATTACTAAAACTTAAAAAAAAGATTGACTAGGTAGCCTAATGTCATATAGCCATCAAGACTTTCATCCAGGCCTTTTGATTTTATTCTTCCTAAATTAAGATAGTTTCCATGCTTGTAACTTTCTGTAGTGAAATTGGGCTAGTATCATTTGGACAAATACCCTGGGGACACTACTTGTGTTATTGTATTTACTTATTAATTTACTCAAGAAAGTGAAATAAATGAAGGAAAAGTCACCCATTGAAGGGTTGTAACAGAATGATGATACCTACAGTAAGGATAGAAATCCTTAGTGAATCCAAGTTAAATAGGTTAGTAAATTACATTCTGGGCTGGGGATGTAGCTCAGTTGGTACGGTGCTTACGTGGAATGTATGAAGCCCTGGGTTTGATATCTATCACTAAATAAACTGGGATAGTGTCGTGCACCTGTAACCTCAACACTCTAGGAGGAGTTCAAGGTCATCCTCAGCTATACATGAGTCCACAGCCTGGCTTTGTGAGGCCTTCTGTAAATGAATAAATGATTAAATAAAAAAATGAATAAGTAGGCAGATATGCAAATGAACAAACCAATCATATTCCTTACTGTGGCATATATGGCACTTACAGGTGAGTGCTTGTTTCATAAAACCTATTTTATTTCTTCTCCTTGTCAAACTGTCCCATCCACCAAATCTACTGTTACCTTTTATGCATGTACATTTATAGGCTTTTAAGACTGTTGGCAAATGAATTGTTGCCAGCTTACGGCTCACTTGACAGTCAAATTTCACTTATCCCAGCATCATTTTGGATTGGAGCGTATTCATTCATTCACTCATTTATTCATTTAATATATTGGATACTCCCTCTGTGCCTACTACTATCTTAGGTCTTGGTAATAAGAATGATAAATATGGTAAACAGATATGGTTTTTGCTCTCCTAGAGTTCGTAGTGTCTTAGGGAAGCCAGAAAATAAAAAAATCTTGTGATGAATGTTATCCAGTGGAAGTAACGGCTGTGATGGGAGGGTACATAGAACAGAAAATATAATGTTGTCAGGGTGACACACCTGAGGAGGTGACACTTAATGCGTGGTAAGAATTATCTTTGTAAACGGAATTAAGAAAGGTAATTCTAGGTAAGAGGAAGACTATATTCAAAGGCCTAAGGAGTAGGTCTTACGAACTAGACATGACCACGCAGCTCAGATATTCAGCGTCTGTTCATAGCTGCTTTAGCTCAGATTCTGGGGACATAAAAACAATCTGATGTGGTCCCTACCTGTCCTGGAGAAACTCTGTCAGGAGTAATGATGTCATTTCTTGGTAGCCAAGGTGCTAAGGTCACCCTAGATCTTGGGCTCAAATTTCTGGGTCCCATGTGACAGGACTTAATACCTTCAGAGAAACTGCCTGCCCTTGAGTGTTTACCCCGCCTGTCAATCACAGAAGACGTGGGTCTCAGCTGAAAACTTGCAGCAGCATTTGTTATTCCTGAATTCATAACTACCACATCCTTTATTTCGAGGACTCTGCTGGAGATTTTATTATCCTGCTGTTGTTTCAAATTAATATCAGAGGTGGGGCCTTTTTAGATGATTAGGTGGTAAGGATTGATCTTTTATGAATGTGATTATTGTCTTTATAAATGAGACCACAGAGAGGGAGGGCACAGTGAAGCAGACAGTTACCCCCTAACTGGAAGTAGACCCCTCTCTGGGGACCAAACATGCCAGTGCGTTGATTTTGGACTTCTGGCTTCTAGAACTCTGAGAAGTAAATATTTTTTTAAACCACGGAGTTTATGGTATTTTTATTACAGCAATATAAATAAGACTAGGACAAATTGTAACCAAGAAGGATGTAACAAATACCTAAAAACGTGAAAGTGATTTTTAAAAACTTTTTAATTTTATTTTTTCTTCACAATATATTATATATCCCAATTGAAGCCCCCTCCCTCCCTCCCCCCACTCCCACCCCTCCCTCCTTCTCCCCCCATCCCCTTTCCTTAGTCCACTGAAAGGGGGAGTTCTCTACTCTTGCCATCTGCCCATAGTTTAAGTCTCATCAGGACTGCCTGGATCCTCTTCTTCCATGTCCTGGGTGAGGGGCGAGTGATCAGAGAGCAGTCAACTGAGTTCATGATAGTGGCAGCCCTTGCTCGCCTCACTCAGATTTCTACATGGAGACTGAGCTGCCAGTCAGCCACATCTGAGCAGGGAGTCTAGGTCCTCTCCATGCATGGTCCTCTGTTGGTGCATCAGTCTCTGCAGGGCCTCCTGGGCTCAGATCTTTTAGCTTTGTTGGTCTCCTTGTGGGACTCCTGTCCCTTCCATGTACCTGTAGTCTCACCTCTCTCTTCCTCCATAAGACTCCCTGCACTCTGCCCAAAGTTTGGCCCTGAGTCTCAGCATCTGCTTTGATCCCCCGTTGGGTAGATCCTTTCAGAAGATTCTCTATAGTAGACTCCCTTCCTGTTCCACTGCTTCTGGTGTCTGTCCTGTTTGCCATTTTGAATGAGATGTAAGCATCCTCCCTAGGGTTCTCCTTAGTATTTAGCTTCTTTAGGTCTGTAGATGGCTGTCCTATATTATACAGCTAATATCCACTTACAAGTGAGTGTATACCATGCGTGTCTTTCTGTTTCTGGGCCATCTCACTCAGGATGATTGCTTCTAGTTCCACCCATTTGCCTGCAAATTTCATGATTTCCTTGTTTTTTTAATTGCTAAGTAGTATTCCGTTGTGTAAATGTACCACACTTTCTGTATCCATTCCTCCATTGAGTGACATCTAGGTTGTTTCCAGATTCTGGCTATTACATATAAAGCTGCTATGAACATAGTGAGCAAATGTCCTTATTGATTAGTGGGGTATCTTTTGGGTATATGTTCAGGGGTGGTATAGCTGGATCTTGAGGTAGAGCTATTCCCAATTTTCTGAGAAAGCACCAGATTGATTTCCAAAGTGGTTGTACAAATTTGCACTCCCACCTGCAATGGAGGAGGGTTCCCCTTTCTCCATATCCTTTTTAGCAGAAAGTGACTTTTTAACTGAGTCAGTGAAGAAAGCCTGGGATAATGTGGAGGCATATACCAGAAAAAAATGTTTTCATTACTAGATATTTAAAGTTTATCCTGACGAGAGTTTAAGGAGAAAAAGCTGTAGAGAAAGTCCCAGTCTCAGAGGATATTGAAACAATCCTCAACAGGATACTGGTAGAAATCTGGTTGATAGAGATGTTTCTGATGAAGTCTTAAAAATCAGGAAAATGTTAGAGACTGGAGGAAAGATGATCGGTTTAATGTAGTGAAGAACTTGGTTTAATTGTGTTTCTGTTGTGTTGTTTTGTGCAAAGAAAGGAAACATTTAGCAAAGGTAATTTCTTAATAACTTTTAATCATAAATATTGATGCTGTGCACACGCACCTGCACCGTGGTGAGTATATGGGATTACAGGCGTATGCTGCCACCTCATCTGGCAATATCTTTGTTTTAGTAGACTGAATGGACAAAGACAGGTTCATCTTATCTACAGATTTGAGGTTGGTAGAGCTCCAGAAATGGACTGAACTCAGGTAGCCAGGCTTGTATGACCAGTACTTTACCTGCTGAGCCATCTCCATGGCCCAGGAGTTTTTGCTTTGGACTCAGTGTCTTGTATTTGTTGGTACAACTGCATATATGGTCTTGGAACCATTCACTGACTTGAATGCATCTCTGTTTTTATTTCAGGTCTTTTTAAAGGTTATTATTATGTTTTAAGACAAGGTCTCATGTCATGGTGACCGGCCTTAAACTGTAGATGAAGAAGGCCTTGAACTTGTGGTTTGCCTGCGCCTACCTCATGAGTGTTGGGGTTATAGGTGTGTGCTACCGCTCCCAGCCAGTCAAAGTTTAGTTTTTGTGTATGTGCATATTTGTGTGTGTGTGTGTGTGTGTGCATGACCCTGAGGTCTGAGGTTGCTCACTGAGGTCTTCCTCACTGAGGTCTTCCTCAGTTTCTCTCCATCTTGTGTTTTTGAGAGTCTCACTGAACTGGATAGTCACTGATTTGGGTAGCCAGGCTGGCTGTTGAGCCCTGCAGAGCTCCTGTCCCTGCCTGCCCAGCACTGAGATTAGAGGTGCAGCTGCTATACCTAGCTTTTTAATGCAGGATTTGGGGGATTGAACTCCAGTCCTTATATTTACATGGCAAGCACTTAACCATCTGAGGCAGCTTCCTAGCTCGGCCTGGTTTTGTGTGGTGCTGGCCATCAAGTCAGGGCTCTGCGTAGGCTAGACAAGCACCTCACCACATGGCCACATTCCTGGCTCCTTTACGTCTGCTTTTCTGAATTCTCAGTTGTGTTATAGATAGAATTCTTTAAAATTTTTTAATTATTTATTTATTTTATGTACCTTGGTGTTCTGTCTGCTTTTATGTGTGTGAGAGAGTGTCAGGTCTTCTGGACATTGGACTATAACTGGAGTTACAGTCAGTTGTGAACTGCCATGTGGGTGCTGGGAATTGAACCTGGGTTCTTTGGAAGATCAGCAAGTGCTCTTAAATATTGAGCCATCTCTGCAGCCCCTAGATGGAATTTTGTTTTGTTTTTTGAGACTGGGTTTCTCTCTGTAGCCTTGGCTGTCTAGGGCTGTCTTTATAGAGCTCGTTGGTTGGCCTCAAACTCACAGAGATCTGCCTGCCTCTGCCTCCCCTAGTGCTGGGATTATAAGTGTGCGCCACTGCACCCAGCTTAGATAGAATTCTTAATGTCTCACTATTTTAGACTGTGGTGTCTTGCTCACATAGTCTGTGTTGTTGTGATTGGGACCACCCTTCACTAATTGTGCAAAAATATAACACTGTGACCCTAGGAAGAAAGACAAGTTATTTAAATATTCTATCTAATAGACTTTTTGTTTTTGAGACAGGAGATTTCTATATGGCCCTGGCTGTCCTAGAGCTCACAGGCTTGCCTGGAACTCACAGAAATCTTCCTGCCTCTACCTCCTGAGTGCTGGGATTAAAGATGTGGGCCATCACACCAAGTGGTTTGTGTTCTTTAGTAGTATTCTAAGGTAAATAGGAATTCTCATTTACAAAAAGGAGATGAAGTTCAATAACTAAGTCAGCTATCAGTACTTTAAAATCAGAGCTCAGTGGTCACTCTTGAGGGATCATGCTTTTTTCTGCTCCCAGCTGTTCCCTAGTATAGTTACAGATTTCAGGTCTTGTGTGTCATTGGAGTCCCATGGCTTCTTTGGCTCGCTCTACTTTGATTTAATCTATCTGGCTTCTCTTTGTGTGAGAATCCAAGGATTCTCAGTATGGCTGATTGATGCTCTGGAATGTATCCTGTTTATTTACTTTAAATTATTTAAAAAAATGTTATGTGTATAAGTGTTTTGCCTGCCTGCATGCATGTATGTATGTGTATCATGAGTGTACCTGGTGCCTGCAGAACTTAGAAGGTTCAGATCCCCTGGAACTGGAGTTAGAGAAATTTGTGACCTGCCAGGTAGGATGGGAATTGAACCCAGGTCCTCTAGAAGAGCAGACGGTGCTCCTAACTGCTGAGCCATTCTAAAGTTTATTTTTGTGTTCAAAACGAGATAACGATAACTGCTATAAAAAGTAAGTTAGCTCTGGATTTGTTGGACCATCTTTATTTATTTATTTATTTATTTATTTATTTATTTATTTATTTATTTATTTATTTATTTATTTGAGACAGTTTGCCTGTGTAGCCTTTACTTTCCTGAACTTGCTTTGTAGACCAGGCTGGCCTTGAACTGACAGTGATCCATCTGCTTCTGCCTTTCTGAGTGCTGGGATTACAGGCGTGGGCTACCACGCCCAGCCTGGACCTTTTTTCTTACTTAGCTTTCACTGTGTTCTTAGAATTTGGGCGCTGGGAATGGCTGGCTAGAAATGAGTTTGAGAAAAGCTATTTGAACCGAGCTTTGGTAGTAGAAGAGATTCTTTTAGCTTTTACAATCTTCATAGCTGCTCTGGTTGGTGGGCTTTGTAAGTTACTAGTTAATGTCTCTTTTAGTGATTTAAAGTTCTTCCTCCACTCTGAGTAGAAAAGTGGTCTGTTCTGAAAGCTACTGACATTATAATGGGGAAGAATTTTTTTTTTCCCAGAGTTGTTAGGGCTGTGGGAGGCAGATGTGTATGTAAGGCAGGGCCAAAGAAAGATAGGAAAGGAGGTAGGTTGTGTTATTTGTCCCCTTGCCGCTTTTAAGCATTTCTTTTTTATGTTTTATTTATTTATTATTATTATTATTATTTGTCTTCTTGGAGGCTTTGCAGCCTCATTTGAGAAGTCGGGTCCTATGTAACACAGAACTGCTACACTTAACAGTCTTTGTCCCAGCTCGGCTAGGCTGCTTGCCGTGCTCCAAGTATAGGTGCAGAGTGTCTTCCTCTCTCTTCTTACTCCTTGGAGGCCAAGTCTCTCTCTAAATGTAGCACTTCTAGCTAGGCTGGCAGTTGGTAAACCCCAGGAATCCTTCTGTTTCTGCCCTCATGGTGCTGGGGTTATAGGCTTGTGTGAGAAACTCCTGTCTTTTTACATGGGTAAAAAGATTTGAATTCAGGAACTCAAAATTACACAGCAAATATGCTCTTAACCACTGAGCCATGGGGCTTCGTATATCTCGAGTCTGTGTATTTCTCTTCCGTCTGTCAGTCCTATCTTTCACGCCCCATGTGTTCTTGCTCCTTTTTTCAAGACCAAGTTTTTACTACTTCTGACACACTTTTTAATAGAGGCAGCCACATGCACTTTTGTGTGCTCATATCACTTTGTACAGCCATTTGTTACATTGTGATTATTTATAGGGCTGACTGCCTTCTTCCTCACATCTTGCATATCTTTTATTTTTATTTTTTATAATTTATTTTATGTGCATTAGTGTGAAGGTGTCAGGTCCTTAGGAATTGATGTTGCAGACAGTTGTGAGCTGCCATGTGGGTGCTGGGAATTGAACCCAGCTCCTTTAGGAGAACAGTGCTCTTAACCACTGAGCCATCTCTCCAGCCCCCATATCTTTTTATTTTTAATTTTTAATTGGCAATGTCTCTATGTAGCTCAAGATGGCCTCTCACTTGGGGTCCTCTCAGTCTTTTAAATTCTGGTGTTTTAGTTAGAGTTCTCGAGAAGAACAGAACTGATTGTGTATGTGTATAATAATTTATTATTGTTACCAGCAGGCTGTGGTCCATTAGCTGACGAAAAAGCCAAACCTGCTTTCTTCCACATCTTTTATGTAGGTTTCCATAAGAAGGTGTGACCCAGATTTAAAATGGGTCTTCTGAGCCCAAATGATCCAATAACAATAAAATAATAATAATAATAATAATAATAATAATAATAATAATAGTTTCCCACTGGTATGTTCAGCTGCTTGGGTTTTAGTGAATTCCAGAAGTAGTCAAATTGAGACCCAATCTGAGATTATCTATCTATACTGTACCCATCCATCTTGCACGCTGTAGGAGCAAGAAGCTGAACTTTGTCTGTTTTGAGCAAGCTAAGGGTCTCCTGGAGACCATGACTGGTTTGAATATTAAATTTACCATACGTCAGTGTGCTGACGCCCACACGAGGAGCACGCTGCTGCATATGTTAACTTCTGCACTTCCGTTGGCCAAGAAGATTCTCTCCTGGAGTTCACTGTAGTGCATATCACCAAGGCCCCACAGCCCTTCCACTCGCCTTGTAGATACTGATGTCCAGAGAGGGAGCAGAAGTTACAACTGCCTGCTTTGCTTACCTGCCCTTCACCCTGTGCTGTTCTTCTAAGCTCTTGGGCCTGACCCAGGGAATGTGTTGGGAGGAAATGCCAGGAGTGAGCCTGTCTTGGCAGCTGGACCTTTTGTTTCACAGGTTTGGCTCTTGGGGCTATGCAAGGTGAGAAAATGGAAAGGAACAAATTCCTGTAATAGCTAGACAGAAAGTCCTCCAGAGCATTGCTGCCGTCATGTTTGCAACTGCGAGGAGGAGGCACTCTCTCACCGGGTGTGCTCTGACGTCTCTCATAGGCTGACAGTCTGAAACAGTCTGACACCTTTGTTGCTGCTGCTGTTGGTTTTGTTTTTGAAACGAGGTCTCACTCTGGCCTAGGCTGGCTTGGAACTTGGAGCCTCTCTGCCTCTCCTTCCCAGGTGCTGGGTTAGAGCCGTGTCATGCCACCCACTATTAATACTTGCTTTTCCAACATTGTCAGGGAGTAAACTATGAAGACGTCTTCATTTATAGACCGGGACATAGGTTCTCAGTAGGCAGGAGGCTTACTCAAGGACTTGTTGAGTTTTAGACCTCCAGTCTAGCTTTCTGCAACTTCTTCAGGTCACTGTACCTTGTTGTCTATTACACTAGTTTCTTTTTTCTGCTTCGAATTCTTCTCTGTGGTGAAGTTGGGCTAGAAAATGCTTAATAAAGCCATTTTAGAGATGAAGAGACTTCCACGCCAGATAAGTATTCAAATTACATATTGGATTGATCGGTATCATCAGTGCTCTCAATATTTATTGAATAAATGAATGACACAGAATCAGAGGCTAGATGCTGTGTTCCTTGGTCATGTTATGCCAAGCCTCCTGGAGCCTTTCTTTGAATTCTGTTTTGATTAGCTGGTCTTTGTTGATTTTTTTCCTTTGGGATTTCCTCATTCTGTAGCTGAAGCTGTGTGCACTCTTTGAGACCATCATCTCCTTGAGTGGGCAGGGAAAAAAAATACTCCACCTACTGAGATTCTTTTTTTGTTACTTATTTTCTGGAATCTTCATATCATGTTGACAAGGGTGACTCATAAGTTTCACTATGTGATTTTCTCCATTAAGAGAGTCTTTTCCTTAGCCCTAAAATAAATAAATTAATTGTTATATATGGTTAAGACACAGCTGCTGGCAGCTCTACCCGGAACAAAGTAGTTCTTTTTTCTTGGTGAGCCCAGACCCAACAATTTGGGGTTGGTAAATATCTGTAGTCACTGTTGAGTACTTTAGGAGAAGCCCTTGAAGTGAAGGTAGAGGTCATCAGAGTCAAATGTGAGAGACTGGACATATAAATGGTAAATGAGTTTGAGGCAATTTTTAATAAAATGCAAAATTAAATTATGCACATATAAGTATTTATATGTGTGAAATAGATAATAGGGACTTAGAAAGTATAGTGGAACACGCATTTGCTTTAGTATTGTGTGCCATTGGCAAGCTGACACTATAAACCATTTATATACCTTTTATTTTTTAATTAAAACAATTTTTAATTTTTAATTGACAGTGTTCCTGTATATCGATGGCTCAGTGGTAAGAGCACTGGCTGTTCTTCCAGAGGACCTAGATTCAATTTCCATCACCCACATGGTAGCTTAAAACTGTCTGTAACTCACACACTCACACAGACATACATGCAGGCAAAACACCAATGCATATGAAATAAAACTAAATAAATAATCTTTTTTTGTGTGATAGGGTTTCTTTGTACAGCCTTGGCTGTCCTGGACTCGATTTGTAGACCAGCTGGCCTCGAACTCACAGAAATCTACCTGCCTCTGCCTCCCCAAATGCTGGGATTAAAGGCGTGCGCCACCATGCCTGGCTAACTAAATAATCTTTTAAAAAAAGTTTATTCATTATTATTGTATGCACACGTGTTCATACGCAGGGGGATTTGTGGAAGTCCGAGAACAGCTTTGGCAGTCAGTTCTCTCTTTCCACATCATTGAGGCAGGTTTTCTTCTGTTATTTCTACTGCGCTGTAGTGTCCTCCCGGCTGGCTGGCCTGCTGGCTTCTGGGCAGTTCTCTTGTCTCTGCTGCCTGTCTCCTCACAGGAGTGCTGGAATTGCAGATGTTTGCCATACCATCCAATTTTTACCTCCACATTTTATTAGTTCTTTGAGAGTTTTGTACAATATGTTTGGATTATATTTACTCGCTCTCTTCCAACTCTTCCTAGCTCCAGCACTATTTTCTACCCACTCAATTTTGTGTCCTTTAAAAAACAAACCTTCAAGACCAAGACTAAATATTCTTGGGTGTGTGGTCTTCCAATTGAGCATGGTTGACTTACCAAGGGCTTCATTCTTAGACAAAACCATTTCTCCCTTTCCCCGTTGTTAGCAATTGCCAGTGGGTCCATGAGTAGCAATAGAGTTGTCCAGCCTCCATCTCCATGCTGGGATTCGGTACAGCTTGGGTGTGCACAGGTTTCATGTATGCTGTCACAGCTGCTGAGCTTAAATGAGCAGCTGCCCTGTGATGTCCAAAAGACACTGTTTTCCTGTTGTTGCCCACTGCCTCTGGCTCTTACATTCCTTTTACTCCTCTTCTGCAGTGATTCGCTGAGCCTTTGTAGGTGGTACAGTATACATCTTCCATTGAGTGTTGACCATTCTTGAAGGCTCTTATTCTCTTATCAACCTTGGCCAATTTGTGGGTCTTTGTGTTAATTACCACCTACTTCAAATAGAAGCTTCTCAGATTAGGGTTGAGAGATGCATTGATCTGTGGATATAATGTTCGTTTTTAGAGACTGAACGCAGGTTATTAGGCTTTCATACCAACCACTTTTACCTGAGGAGCCATCTTAATGCCGTTGCTTTTTTCTTTGTGAAAATGAGGACAATAACAGTGGTACCATAAGGCTGAGACAATTAAGTGAGATAATATGCAAAAGGCCTGGATATAGTGACTGATGCATGGTTGGCAGAAAACTATTGGAAGATCTGTTTACCTCACTTCTCTCTCAAGGAAGATCTGCATCAGAAAGGCTGATTAATGCTTGCAGGGAGAAGAAGGGAAAATGGCAAGCTATGAATCAAAAGTCAGGCCCTAACTGGGTATGGTGGTGCACACCTTTAGTCCCAGCACTGAGGGAGGCAGAGGCAGGCAGATCTCTGTGAGTTCAAGGCCAGCCTGGTCTATAAAGTGAGTCCAAGACAGCCAAGGCTACACAAAAAAAACATGTCTCAACCCCCCCCCCCCCCCCCAAAAAAAAAAAAGTCAGGTCTTACATTGGGTCAATCTGTGGAGAGCAGGTAAGCACATGCAAGATGCAGTGGAAAATGAAGCTAAAGAGAAGTTTGGGCTGTATTTAGAAGTCTTTGGACAAGGATTTCTTTCCTCCCTCCCTTCTTCCCTTCCTCCCCCCCCTCCCCCGCCCTCAGGACAAGGCTTCTCTGTGTAACCCTGGCTGTCCTAGAACTCCCTCTGTAGACCAGGCTGGCCTCAAACTCACAGATCTGCCTGCTTCTTTCTCCTGAGCACTAGGATTAAAAGCATGAGTTGCCACGACCTAGCTTGGGCAACGATTGCTTTTGCTTTCTTTTTCCTTTTTAAGAGATGAAGTCTCAAGGCTGTTGATGTAGATTATGAGTAGAATATTTGCCTGGCATGCCTGAGGGCTTGGATTCAAATTCCCAATAGTGTAAAAACAAAAGATGAAAACTGGTTTTGGTGGCACACACCTTTGATCCCAGCACGTTCGAAGTGGACGTAGAAGAGCAAGAGCTAGAAGACAGCCGACACTGTGTAAAATCCTGACCAAAAAAATCCAATCAAAAGTAACGAAACAGGTGTATTTTAGACTAGCATAGTGACCTGTGCTCTGATCCCAGAATTTAAGAGGAAGTTTGAGAGTTCAGGGCTAGCCCCGGGTTCATCATGAATTCAAGACTAGCCTAAACTGTATCGGGAAATCTTTTTTCTCAAATCCAAGGGTGGTTGTAGAGTACGTCCCTAGCACGCACAGGTTTGAGTCTCACTGTATTGTCCATGCTGGTTTTAAACCTCTGGGCTCAAATAGCCCCTCAGCCTAGTCTCCGTGGCGTGGCTGAGGCTACAAGTCTATCCCACTGTGTGCAGCTAGGACAACTGTGCTGGCTCAGTAAAATCCAGGGGACATTCGGTTACCATGGGGAAAACCTTTAACTACTTCAGTCCTTAGGAGTCTCCTCTCATGAGGTTAGAATTCTGAGCCTAGGCTGGCGTAGGCACTATTTGATAAGGGGTTTTTCTAGCCATAACCAAACTCTGTACTGTGAACAAGATGACTTGTTCACACCCCCAGGACAGCCAGACTTCAGCAACATTTTACTTACTTCCAAGAACAGAATTAAGTACATCGTAACTGTGTGAAAGAGAAAGAAAAGGGCTAAGATGGATGGCTCAGTGGATAAGAACACATTCTGAGGAAGCAACAGTACCTGAGTTTGATTTCCTAGCATCAGTTTAAGAGCTGGGCATGGTGAGAGTGTGTCTGTAACCCCCTTTGCGCTGAGGGAGAAGAACAGAGACAAGTGTGTCCTGAGAGCTCCCTGACTAGCCAGCCTAGCTGAAACAGCAAGTGTCAGGTTGGGTGAAGGACCCTGTCTTCAAAAGTAAGGTGGAGAACAACAGAGGAAGATATAGAGAGTCTCCTTTGGCCTCTGTATGAACGTAGAGGATTGTATGTGCGAGCACATGTATCTGTATGAACACATGTACTTGCACATGTACACAGACTCACAAGGAGACAGACATACATTGCAAAAATGAGAAAAGGAAGAAAGGAAGACAGTCAGGAATGAGTGTTTCTCCATATCTTTTCCTTGAGACCCAGTCTACTGAATTACTGAGCACATAGATGCTGGAAGCAGGTTTGGAACTGGGATGCTGGGTTACCTCCGGAGCCCTTTTCTTTGTCCTTTTTTATTTTGATACAGGGTCTCTTTATGTAACCTTGCTATTCTAGAACTCAGTATGTGGACCAGGCTGGTCTTGAATTCACTGGTTTCTGCCTGCTTCTGCCTCTGTCCTGCAAGTGTTGGAATTAAAGGCCCGACTAGAGTCTCAGTCTGTATCCCCGGTTAGCCTGGGACTCAAAGAAATATACCTATCTCTGCTTCCCGAGTCTTGGGGTTATAGGTATGGGCCACCACACTTGGCTGTTTGGCTTGTTTTCTTTCTTTTACATTGTCAAATATACAAAACACAAATGGAGCCTCCTCAATTCTTTCCAATATGGAGAATGGAAGAAATAGGCTAAGATGAGAATCGTTCAAGAGGATAGGAAGATTCTTAGCTTTGAATATCAGGACCAAAAAACCAAACCAAACCAAAACACAAAAACAAGCACTAAATTTTCTGTCTGTTCAGATGAGGAAGCTGAAGTGTGACAGGGGAGGTCACACAGCTGAAACTGAAACCCTTCCTCCTGGCTCCTAAATTAGCACTCATTTTGTTCTACCTTGCAGCGAGCTGTGGAGACGGCAGTGAAGTATGACCTGCCAGGCCTGTCACTAAGTACAAAACCCAAAGACTATAAACACAGGAAATGGGCTGGGATGAGGCTCAGAGGGAGCAGCAAACCTTGCCAAGTTAGAAGTGGTCAAGGGTTTCCTGTTCATGCTGTTAACTGTCAGAAACGTCCAGAAGGGTGTGGGGAGACCCACCAAGAATGAGAGTATACTCAGGCCAGATTTGGCATCCACACAGGCCGACCTACTTGTTTACTGATGAGGAAACCAAGAGGCCTCCCAAAAGAAATAATTTGCCTACACTCAAACACAGAATTTAAGGACACTTAGAAACCACTGATTTGGTAAAAATCCTTCATTTTGAAGAGGAGAAACCTAAGACTCAGAGAGGGCAAGCATCTTACCAAAAGTCAAATGTTCAGAAAGTGGCAGAGCCAGTACTACACCTCGTTTTCCACATCCCAGCAGGATGCTTCCCGCTGCTTGGAGAAAAAAACTAACCTGGGATGATCACCCAAAATGCTGCTTTAGTCCTGGAAAACATACAGCAGGTCAGGAAACTGAATTACGAACAGGATATATTAATAGCTAACAAAGAATGACAAGAACTGCAGAGACAGCCTAAAGGAGTTGAATGAAAGCAATCTTGCTTAAGACACTTGGAAAAGTAAGAGGAAACAAACAAACTAATAAACGTGGCTATTTTAGGAACTCAGAATCCAAGCAAGAACAAGCAAGGCAGGCAGGCAGACAAGGCTAAAAATCCTTGCGTTGATGGTGCAGGCCTATAATATAGTATTTGAGAAAAGAGGGAGAAGGATGCAGAGGTCACGGCCGTCTTCAGCAACAGAGCAGCTTTGAAACCAGCATGGTCTACATGAGACTGTTGAAAGTGAGACGGAAACAGGAAGAGAAGGGGGAGAAGAGAGGAGAGAGAGGAGGAGAAACTAGAAAGAGAAAGGCAGGAAGGCAGAATGTTAAAGATAATCCAGTGTACTGCTTCCTTTCTCTACCATAGGCTAAATATTCAGAAAATCACAACTATCCGTGGGTTCAGCAGCCCACTGCATGGGCACACAGTGACTAGGTCACTGGGTCCCCTCTGCCACACAGCTGGCTGCTGTGCAAGGAGTGACATTAACACCCTGCCTAGCCTAGCATATATACTGTTTCTCACATAGCCCCTCAAGGCAAAGACTGTGACTTCATGTAACAGATAAACTAACACTTAGACAAATCTCTTGCTCATGGTCCTAAACTTACTACTGAATAGGGCAAATCTAGTATTAAAATGTATAGACTCTTATTCAAGAGATTTATACCAAGCCAATTGGTGGTGGCATATTCCTTTAATCCCAGCACTTGGGAGGCAGAGGCAGGTGGGTCTCTGTGAGTTCGAGACCAGCCAAGGTTACATAAAGAAATCCTGTTTTGAAAGACCAAAAAAAAAAAAAAAAGGAAAGAAAGAAATTTATATCAAAAGTTTATCAACTTGTGGGCACTAGAAATATAGTGGTGTAATGGATGTGGCCCCTGAACTAAAGGAGCCTAATTATAACAATAAAATTAAGTAGTGGTTGTTATGTATCATTTCTACTTTTTTAGATAGGGTCGTACGTAGCCCAGACTGGTCTTGAAATTCCCAAACTTCCTGCCTCAGCTTCCTGGTGGGGTTGACCTGGGGCTACTATGTGTTGTTGATTGCTTGCCCCTCAGGATCCTGTTGTCCTGTGGGCAGATTCTCACGTATTCAGGATGACATTGTGTGAACCTTGCCTTCCAAAGTGTCCTTGATTGGATAATAAAAGTTGCTGACAGCCTTAGTTGGGCAGAGAGAGAAGTGGAAGGTGGGACTTCCTGGGAGAGAGGAAGACTTTTTACCAGGAGACAGGAGAGGGGCCATGACAGGCCTGGAAGGTATAGGTAGCCACGCAGCTGGATGAAGCAAGGTGGGTGGGTTATCTTGGAAGCTAGTTGAGGCCCAAGCTTTGAAATATCAAAAGGTGTTGGCATCTTTATTTTTATGGTATAAGGGCCGCCTTGGGTTTTAGGCCTTTTCACCTGGAGACATAAGCTGTTGGTCTTCTACAAAAAACAAAACAAAACAACAGCAACAAAAAAGAAGTTTATACCAAAAGTTTGTCAATTTGTGGGCAATAGAAATATTTTGGTGTAATGAATGTGGCCCCTGAACTAAAGAAGTCTAATTAGAAAAATACAATTAAATTATAGTAGTTATTTATCATTTCTGCTTTTTCAGATAGGGTCTTATGTAGCCCAGACTGGTCTTGAAATTCCTGAACTTCCTGCTTCAACTTCCTGAATGTTGGGATTTCCAGTACACATCACCATTCCTAAAGTAATACTTTTCTGTTATGATAATCTATAACACTTTTTCATAGATAGGGTCTCATGTAGGCCAACAAGTCTTATACTCTTCTGTAGCTGAGGACCATCCTGTCTTCTGACCCTCTTGCTTCTACCTCCTAGTGCCTGTGCCACTACCCAGGACTCCAGCGTGCGAGGCACACACTCTACAGTTGAGCCACATTTCCAGTTCTCCGTGACACTTTTGAATAAATTTGTTCTTGCTTTACATGTTTGTTGCTCTTGTATGTTTGAGAGTGCCTTGTGTTTTGTGCATTGAAGACAAGATCTCAGTACCCTTACCAGCCCAGAACTCAATGTGTAGTTCCAAGCTGGCCTTGAACTCATGATCTCCTGTCTCTGCCTTCTTAGTGTTGATATCACAGACAGATACCACTACACCTGGCTAGAGCATATGCTCTATAACCATGATTCTCAACCTTCCTAATGCTGCAACCTTTTAACACAGCCTCTCACATTTTGATGACCCCCAACCATAAAATTATTTTCATTGCTGATTCATAACTATACTTTTGCTACTGTTAGGAATTGTAATGTACATCTCTGTGTTTTCCAGTGGTCTAAGGCAACTCCTATGAAAGAGTCATTCAATCCTCAAAGGGATCATGACCCACAAGTTGAGAACCGCGGCTCAGTAATTAACTTCTGATGAGCACTGCTAGCGATGTCAAAGCTATGAAAGGCTTTGCAGGGACAGTTGGTATTTCTGCCTCACCCATATTATATAATGACTACACAGAAGCAAAAAGAAAACCAAACCAAAACAACAACAACAAAAACCAGAACAGTCAGAGGAAACAGATCATCCAGGATCAGGCTATTGTAGCTTATTCCTCTAGGGACAGGAAGGACCCTGATGACAAATGATGGGATGGTAACCAGAGTCCGCCAGCACTGATCCGGGCACTGTCACCTGCGTCTGCAGAGCCTTCTCATTCAGCATCAGTGGTCCTCACTACAGTCCAAGAAATCAGGCAAGGCAGAGTACTTTTCCTATTTGACCATGAAGGATTTGGCTTCTATCCTTTGTACTAGGTCACAAAATAGGAATTCTAAAACGTGGTCAAAAGGTGATGCTGAGGAAGAGTTGAACTCTATATTTGTCTGACCATTGTCTTCTCTTTTTACTCTCACCTCAACCTACCCCTCCTCTCTCACCATGTACATATATGGAATCCTGTCCACTTAGGTATACCCATGTTCCTTTCCTTCATGTCTCCAGAGACCAGTTATTCAGTGAATTAATCAGGCACGAAGCCATGGCTGCTATTGTAAGCCATGTCCTCAGGGAAACATTCTCCTCCATTACTTCATCCACAGCATACAAATATTTAAATCAGTGAAAGAGAGGAATTCTAAAAAAGGAAAGGCCATAGCTACACCCTGTGTGGAAAGAATATTTCGGATTATCTTAAAATATTTTTATATTATCTTAAAAGAATATTTTATATTATCTTAACTTGGTACAGAAGACAGAATTTGGCCCCAGGTCTTTGAATCAATTCCATTGGGATCTTAAGATCCTAACAAGAAAGAAATGATTAGAAAAAAATCCTACCATTAACCCATTTGTGAGTTCATTTGTTCATTCCTCATTATTGCTATCTAGTCAGTATACCACCTACATAAGTCCTAGGACCATACAGTTTTATTAAACTCTACCTTCAGAAAGCTAAACTTGAAGTTTGTACTTCATTGTTGATAAAACGACCTTTGGATGAATTTGTTTGATGTGAACCTTGTGTATAATGGCAATCTTTTAAAAAACTGAATCTTAGGGAATGGTTTTATAAGTTGTGTGGAGAAGAGAAATGGATGGAAAGTTGTATTTTACTTGTTCCTTGGTATTTTTTCCATTTTATTTAAAAAAATTTAAATTGGAAATAGATCTTTTTTTCGTGTAATATATTCTGATCATGGTTTCCCCTTTCCCTAACTCTTTTCAGATCCTCTCCACATGCCCACCCATTCAACTTCATGACTTCTTTTTCTCTGTTTGGAAAACAAACAGGCAAATGCAAGAAACAAAACAAGTTCTGGAACAAAACAAAACAAAAATGAAAACACAAAACATCACACACACACATTACACACGATAAAAATGCAAAATTTGAAAACCGATAATATATACACAAAGGACCTGTAAAGTAAAATATGCCCAAAGCAATATGAGACAAAAAATCCCCCCAAATACTATTGAGTTCATTTTGTGTTGGTCTTCTGCTGCTGGACATGCAGTCTGCTCTTAACTGTGGTTTATATACCCAGTGAGCCTCCAGTGGAGGAAGTTTTGCCTTTGCGAGTGGTTGTCGGGTGGAGATGGCTCTTTTGCTAGGGATGGTAGCTCATGTCCGCCTCCTGCTTTCTGCACAGCGGCTTCGGTCCTGGACTCGTGCAGCCCGTGTGTGCGTGCATGTGGGCACCAGCCCTGTGTGTCTGGGAGACAGTCTCCTTGGTACTAGCCATCCCCTCCGACTCCTGCAGTCTCTCAGCCTCTTCCGCACAGTTCCCCAAACCCTGTGGGGAGGGATGGGCTACAGACACCCTGTTTAGGACTGAATGTCCCAAGGTCTTCTCACTCTATGCACATGGTTCATTTTTGATCTTGGTATTAGTTTTCATCTACTGCAGGAGGGAGCTTCTCTGAAGAGAGCTGAGCAAGACACTGATCTTTGAGCACAGAAGACTGACATTAGGAGTTGTTTAATTGCTCTGTTCCTTTAGCAGAACAATAATATTTGTACTAGGACCATGGCCTCTCTAGTCTCGGCTTCTTGAGAAGTGTCAGGCCTGGGCTCCATCTCATGGAGTGGGTCCTAAATTCAGTCACGTGGTGGTTGGTTGCTCCCGCATTTGTGCCACTATTGCACTAGCATATCAAACAGTCAGGTCACTATTGTAGGTTGCAGGGTAGTTTAGCCTTGGCTGTAAGGATTTCTATATTTAGTCTCTCTACCCTTGGCACTCACGATAATCCTACATCACCTTCCCAAATGCTGGGATTGTAGGTAGCCTACCATGCCTAGGCTTTTCCCCATTGATTCTGGGAAACTTTGTTATTATTTTGTTTTAGAGATATGAGTTAACCTGTAGCTCATCCGAAAGTTCATCAATAACAGTTCAATAGTGAATAATTTTAAGGTAAAGCAGAATGGATGTGTCAAGAAAAAAATAACTGGGGCTGGAGAGATGGTTCAGCAATTAAGAGCATTGGATGCTCTTGCAGGGGACCCAAGTTTAATCCCGGCACCCATGTGGTTCACAACCATTTGTAACTCAAGTTTCAAGGGTTCAGCTTCCTTTTCTGGCCTTCATGGACACCAGTTACACATGTGGCATACATACATACGTGTAGGTAAACATTCATACACATCAAATCAAATAAAAAATTATCATTCTTCTGCCTCAGGCTTCTATCTTTAAAACTATGTATCTATTTGCAGTGCTGGGGAGCTAACCCCAGGGCTGTGTCTCTTTATCACTTAAACACATTCTCAGCTCTTTTGAATTTTGAAGAGAGAACCTACAAGGGGTTGTTAACCTCAGTGGTTAATAGCACTTTCTGTTTTTCCAGAGGACTCACATTTGTTTCTCAGTAGCCACATGGCAGCTCAAAACCATATATAACTTACGTTTCTGACACTCTGACTTCTACAAACACCAGGCCCATACATGGTACACATACATACATTCAGGCAAAATATTCATAAAATAAAATAAAAAATTATTGAAAAAAAAAACAACAACAAGCTAATTGACAGGCAAATCTCTGAGCTTGAGGCCAGCCGATCTACAGAAGGAGTTTCAGGCCAGTTGGAGCTGCATAGTGAGACCTGTCTGAAAAAACAAACACGAGACGAGCTAGTTTTTATCCATGGACTATGTGGTTCACTTGTATAATTTAATTAGAAAATTATTTTTTATTTTATAGCTATAAGAAAATAGTTCCTCCAAGAGGTTAAGCAACCGTTTGGGCTAGTATGACAGGGTCCTACGTAACAGTTAAATATGGCTTGAGCTATTTAGCCCAGGCTGGTCTGAAACTCACTGTGTAGTACCAGCTAGCTTCAAACTCTCGCAGTCCTCTTCCCTTGTCTACCCAAGTATTGGGATTATAGGTGTAAGCTTCCATGCCTGGTTTGGCTTGAGTCAATTTAGACTATATAAATTATCATTCTCAATTTTTCTTATGTATCCAAATTCTCAATCTATAATAGGGCTTTTTTGTGTTTATTTTCCAAAAGTGCCTATCTTATTCTTAGCTCCAATCTATACTAGCTTCTGTCTTTAGCAACAGTTCTCTGTTCTCTACCTTAGATTTATATTCCAACTACTTATCCCAAAACATCTGGATGCAAATCCAGTTCTTGCTTGAATTAGTCTCAGCTGCATTTCTATTGCTGTGAAGAGACAACCATGACCAAGGCAACTTATAAAAGAAAGTGTTTAACTGGGTGTATGTTTACAGCTTCAGAGCACCAGTGAGTCCATGATCATTATAGTGGAGCATGGTGACAGGCAGACAGAAAGACAGGCATGGCACTATAGCATAAGTTGAAGACTTAAATCTAATTTAGTAAGCAGGAGGCAGAGTTGGGAGAGGAGAAGAAGAAAAAGATTTTCAGTGAAGTGATTATAGATTTACATGCAGTTTTAAGTAGTATAGAGACGTTGGGAAGCATTACAATTCCTCTCCATAGTGTCAGTTTGGGAAAAGCTGTAGTGTAATATTACCATCAGGATATTGGCATTGATACTATCTACCGATGTTCAAGTTTCCAAGAGAGAGTGGAGGGGTATGTGTGGGGGGAATCTACAAAGGATTTTTTTCTGCAGAACAAAATCTAGTAGATTTAAATTTCAGAAATATTATGATTACTTCTTGATAAGGGGCGAGTCTGAAAGAAACTGAAACAGAGAGGTCACTGAGAAAGTTGTGGTTCTCTGTGGCATTGAGGCCTTAACTAAGCTCTCTTGGTCAGGATGTACTTTGCTGGAGAGGGCTGACCTTCAGAAATCAGCTCTGACTTATGGGGCTTAGGAAGCAGGTCTGTGAGGAGGCTCAGGCATACTTCATTCTGGATGGTCCTCACTTGTTTGGCATTCTGCAGCATGCTGAGAAAGGCTGTGTTAAGGAAGCCACTCTTAAGCTGCAAACTGCTTCTTATTTAGGATTATCATCTTGAATGCAAGGCTTTTTTCAACAGATGTTCTTAGCTGTCTTCACCTGGGAGAAGATTGTGGGTCCATTTATCTTTTATTGTTTGACTAGAAGTTTGTGTAGGATAGAAAAGTAATATTAATCTCTCCCTAGTTCTGGTCTCTTGGTGAGTCTAGAAATGTGTTCTCTGATGAGCCAGTGAGCAACATATCTAGATTTGAGTCCATCTTCCTCTTGCTATGGAAACTGGAGTCCACATTGGTTCCCCCCACCCCCTGCTATGGTGTGCTTGATTCCTCAGAGTTAATGCCTTCAAGGCATTTGTCATTGTGCGTTTGGTGCTGCTGTAACTGAGACTTGAGAGTTGTTGGAAACAGCCTCATTTCTGAACCTGGAAGGAGTACACTCTTAGCTGGAACACTGATGGGTTAAATGTGTCTTGTGAGCACTGTGTAAAGTCCTTATCTGGTTCAGTCCTTAGATCCATAACACTTTTGTAAAACTTTTCCCAGTAGAAATCTGTCTTGAGTTGTCTTTAATTATGTTTTTGGCTATCTCAGACTCTGACGAGTGCTGGCTAGGGCACAAGAATGTTGGGTCAGCCTTCAAGTCAGAGAACTTGGGGTGGTTTTGACTAAGTGTGTTGATTTAATTCCTCCAGAGCTGGCTTGTTTCTTGGCATGGACAGCTTTAGCATATAAAGACCTGTGGCATGTGGGACCCCAAAGCTGGGGAAAGCAAATCTTCAAAGAATGTGCACAGCTTTAGGTTGTCTCTACATCAGGAACTGTGTTGCCTAGTGCTTGGCAAGATACAGGGGAACACTAGGAAAAAATCAAAGGCTGCTCCTGTAAAGCAGAACACAAAGAACTGACAAATGAACAGTTAACACTGATGGAGGTTTACTGCTTTTCAAAGGACTGTGCTGATTTTTCAGATAAAATTAATCCTGCTTGAGAGTAGCTGATGCTTGTAATCCCAATACTTAGGGATACTCAGAGAGAATTGGCATAAAGTACATATTGAGTTCAAGTTTGGGATGCACAGTGAGTTTAAGGTTACCTAAGACCTTGTCTCAAGCAAACAAACACTTAAAGAAAACAAGTAATGGGGAGGAAGAAAGAAAAATTGGTACTTAGGAGTCAATGTGTATGAAAGTTAGAATTCAAAGATGCACATTTGCCACTTATATAATTCAGAATGTATTTCAGGAATTTGGAGGGTAAGGGCAGAGGGGATCCTAGAAGCAGAAAAAGATTTTATTATATTGACTTCCTAGTGTCTATGACTAATTCTGTTTTTGGCAAATTGTTACTTAAAGGTGTTAAGTGAAATGCTGAAATGGGTATTTCAGTGTGTGAGCACTGACCTTGGGGCAGACTTTTAATTCAGTCAGGAAGGATACAGAGACAAAAAGCCAGGAAAATGGGCTGACTACCTAGCAGTAGTTACAGTCCCCTGAGAGACTGAGAAATAGGCAAAGGCACGATGCACAAGGAACCCAAGTTGCTGAGGTCGTGGACTCCTTGGTAGGGACTAACAATAGGGCCTAACCATTTTCTTTTTGAAGAAGGCTTCTTGTGAGAGCAAAGTTTGAAGAAAATACCAAGGAGAAGAATGTAAACGCGGAGGCTAAGGAGTAGCTGAGTGAGTGCCTGCTTGAGGAGAGATGGTTCTCTGCCCTCCGAGGATTGTCTCCTGTCCTTTCATAGAAGTGCCTTTTTTGTTCTTGTTCCTCTTTCCTCTTTTTACACAGGGTACCAGGGACTAAGTATTCTTCTGTAGTCAACTTGTTTTTAAAACCTACTGAGAGAGGAACTTTTGTCTATTTTTTATCAGATAGTAAATTGGTGGTGAGTGTTTGGGTTAGGTCTTTCCAGGTACTTGGTTCCTTTTTCAAAGCATTACAATACAGACATACATGGATTGCAAAGTTTCTAGAGGAATTTGTATTCAAAAGCAGCATATTTATAGATCGTAACACTCCGCAAGCAAGTAGCAGGTCACCTGAGTAAGAAAGTACTCAAGCAGCAGGTCGCCCGAGTAAGAAAGTACTCAAGGGCCTAGTTGTTCTTTGGGAGCTTCCTTTTATGGTCTAGGAGAAGGAGTTTGGTGATTAGGTGGCATAACCGTGGTGGTTCGCTATCTTGACTTGACATACTGCATCCTGACCTCTGTTACCTCAACCCCATATAACCCTGTCGACACCCCTCCCCCCCCTCACAAGTCTCTGCCTCTCTTGTCTATTTGTTTAGTTTTGTGACTCAAGATTAAAGGGGCCGTCTTTGTAGCTGTGAGCCTGGAGCTGTTTATTGGAGCCTGGCACTCTCAGCAGTGGGCATGCAACTGAAGACGGTGGTCTCCCCTTTCAGAGGGAGGGTAGTATCTCTGAGCCCCTCTTCCTTCCTCCATTCCTGGGAGGTCCGTGGGTCCAGTGCAGCCACAATTGTTATGACTTAATGATCACAAGAGCTATACCAAGTCTAGGGAATAGCATTTTGTAGCTCGCCACCCCTTTTCTTGCTTTAGAAAACTTTCTGGACACTCTTCCACAGTGTTCTCTGAGCCTGAAAGGGGATGGTATAAATGTTTAGGGCTGGGCCACAGCCATTGCTTATTCTTTGCATCCTGGACAGCCATGATTCTCTGCATTCGCTGCCATTTATTATAGGGAGTGGCTTTTCCGACTTAGTCGGGAGCAAGTTTTGTCTGTGGATACGAGCACAGATATTTAGAAGGCACCTTGCTGCTCTGTCAGTTTAGTTAAATATCAACAATACGTTTCCAGCCATGGGTTGTGCACTCATCACTCTGATTCTACTCCCCAAACAGGCCTTAGATCTGGTGAGAGGGAAGTTGGTGATGCCCGCCACAGCCAAGCCCTGACTGTGCTGGTGAGCCTATACTGCCTGCCAGTGCTGTTGTCTGGAGACAGGGTCTTGTGTATTGTAGGCTGGCCCGGGGTTTGCCCTGTAGATCAGGTTGGTTAACTCGTGATGCTCCTGCCTCTCTCTCCCAAATGCTCAGATTTGGCTCTGATTGAATGTTTTCATTCAACAGTTTATTATGGGAATTTATTTGTTCATTTGACAAATGTTTATTTAAGTTCAACCTTGGTGCTATAGAATTCACTAAGTGCAAAGTATTGTCTTGAAGCCAGGAATCAGCTAAAAATAAGATTCAATATTCCTACTACATGGAACTCAGTATTTAGTGGAGAAGATAAACAGTTACCATTGGAGAGAATAAATGAAAAGCATATGTTACCCTTGAAAACGTATTATATGGACCTAATGCAGTTTGGGAGGGAAGGTGTGGCAGGGAAGATTTTTGAAGAAAAAAACTTAAGAAAGGCAGCATGAGTTAGAGTTTGCAAATTAAGGAAGAATGAAGAGTCTTTTCCAGATGAAGAATTCTATGTACGGAGTATTACCTGGACTGAGTATTACCATCACTAAGTACAAAAGAGTAGATGGAGCAACTAAGTATTTTATGTGTTCCTGAGAGAAATGGAAACTGATGGACAGCTTCTCACTCTCTCTTTCTCTCTCCCTCTCTCTCCCTCCTTCCCCCCTTCTCTGAGTGTGTGTGTGTGTGTGTGTGTATGTGTGTGTGTGTGTGTGTATACATATATGTATATATTTGAGACAGGGTCTCACTATATAGTTCTGATCTCTCTATGTAGACCAGGCTGGCCTTGAACTAACAGAGTTCCACTTGCTGGAATTAAAGGCATGCACGACCAAACATATCCTTCCCTTGACACATCTACTTTAAAAAAGGTTTGACAGTTTCTTAAAAAGTCAAACACACTTGTTTTCTGTAACCTAGCATTTCCACTTCTAGATACTTATCCAAGGGAAATGCAAGTATATTTTCATTTAAATACATATATATAATAATGTATTTGTTGTATTTGTATTTAATGTGTTCATAGTAGCTTTGTAGCTGGAAAAAACCTTGTGAGTACATAAGCAAATTGTGGTATATCCATTCAGTAGAATGCCACTTGAAGATTAAAACAAGCTACTTACTGGTACAGGAATATGATTTAATCTTAAGCATGCTAATCTAGACACAGGGCTGGGTATATAGCTGTATAATAGAGCTCTTGTTTAGCATGCACAATACCCTGGGTTAATTCTCTAGCATGAGAAAAGCAAACAAACAACAATAAATGTGAAATTTATCTTAAGAATCATGAGAAGCAGGGGTAGGCAGATGGTTTGGAGGTATGAATACTACTTTAGCAGAGGATCTGAATTTAGTTCTTAGTACCCATGTTAGGTGACTCACAACAGAACATCATTCTAGCTAGCAGCTTGCCATGTGGACTAGGCTGTTCTAGAACATCTGTGTCCTGGGTGCTGGGATTACAGGTATGTGCTACCACTCTGTTTTTGATGAATGACCCCTGCGAGAGAAGTAAGCTTCATCAGAAGTCAGAGTTTTGAGTTTGAGTCATTACTGAGTCGATGCTGCTTGGAAAACTGAAGCCAGTGCCAGTTTTGTTCAGAAGAAAGGCTCTAAAGCTCTTCTAAATTTCTGCCTCCTGCTGAGAGCTGTGTCTCTTCTTGGACATGAGGATATGGTGTTCTAACAAGTGCAAGGACATCTCTCAGCCTGGCTGGGCTGGATCCAATGACCTGATCCTTCTCTTTGGTGACTGGACTTGCTTTGGGTTTCACTGGGGACCTTTGCACTCTAGACTAAATCTGTTTCCACCCTTAGTCTTCACATTTCTATTCAGTCCATTCACCTACCCTTCCTGCCGCATCTCCACGTTAGTTCCCCTGTAACTTTATCTCTGACCTTTGGCTCTGGGCCAGCTCTGAGAGTCTTCCCAGGGCTAGCACCCTCCGTATTCAAGTTTGGATCTTTTTCTGAGGGCAGGGGTTATCCATTCATTCAGTTAGCCAGCTGGCATTTGTTGATTTCATGCTTGACGTGGAGAATGTTAGCTGTGATGACAGGCTGGACTCTTGGGAATAAAGTGAATCAAACTGGGTTCTTGCCCTTTTCTGGATGTGGCATGTGAACAATGCAGAATATGAAAATTCATATACTAGAACTATGTACAAAGTACTTTAAAGCGTGGAGCAGTGAGCAGTGAATGACTAACTCTGCCTGGGGGAGAGAAAGAGATTTAGACATTTGGGAAAGAACTGTGAAATTTTCTCTGCAATAATAATAATAATAATAATAATAATAATAATAATAATAATAATAATA
>NW_026596046.1:36737381-36765152 GCF_907164565.1 Psammomys obesus
TAATAATAATAATAATAATAATAATAATAATAATAATAATAATAATAGAAGTAGTAGTAATAATGAGACTGCTTATGTCTTATGGGCATCAGTTCTCTCATTCCATCATGTGAGCCCCAGGTAGCAAACCCTGAACTCCTCTCTGAAGGTTAAGAAGTGAAATTGAAAGCCTTTTAACCTTCCTTGGCCTTTCTTATGGCTAGACCCCATCCTGAAACTGCTTAAAAGTTATATTAGTATATGCCGTTGGCACAGAAAGATACCCTTATCAAGCTGGGTGTGTTGGCACACGCTTGTAGTCCCAGCGCTCGGGTGGGAGAGGCAGGTGGATGTGTGAGTTCAAGGCTAGCCGGGTCTACAAAGTGAGTCCAGGACAGCCAAGGCTCCACAGAGAAACTTCTGCTTCTCAAAAACAAACAAACAAACAAACAAACCCTTATCAATTTGCAGATTACAGGATTTTAGGAGATGTATGCCTGAAAGTTGCAATGAATACACACACACACATGCACATACATAAGTAGTCTCTTACTATTATTATTATTATGGCAGAGAAAATCTTAATATATGTGTGTGTGTATATACATGTTCATTCCGGTGTACCTACTGGAATCTTTTTTACTATTATTAAGTTGTGTCCCGCAAGTGCATGCTGCGTAGTGTTCTGTGTCATGAACTAGGACATGCACATGAAGCTCTACATCACGGAGAAGGCTGACGGTTATCCAAGGGAAAAGCATCAGAAAAGAGCATCGGGTTCCCTGGAACTGGGCTTACAGACCGTCCTTAGCCTCTGTGTGGCTGCTGAGAATCAAAGCCCAGTCCTCTGAAGAGACGGCTGGTGCTCTAGACTGCTGAGCCTTCTCTCAGCCGCCCCTCCCCCTTACGGCAAGGTCTCCTGCTGTATTTCAGGCTGACATGAAGGTGAGGTGAGCCTCCTCCTGGAGTGCTGTGATTATAGGCTTGAGTCATTAGTACCCAACTTGACGCTTTCTTGAAAGTAAATAAACTGAATGTTTTATTCAAAACCAGCTGATATTTGATAAATGGTAAAATTCCAATTTTTAAGAGAAAATTTCTGAAAATTTTTATCAGTCACTATGAGTTTGACAGCTTTCACTGACTGAAAGCTTTTCTGATGAAATCAGTGGTGACATTAATGATAATGATTATTTTTATATTATCTAAGTAAAATGTGTCAACATTTGGATGTTCCACATAACGTAGAACCAAACATTTCTAAATGAGCTGTGCGTCATATTACAAAACCACGCATGTATGAGAGATTCCTTTAAAGTGTAAGATAGACCAGTGGACAGGAATGTTGCAGAGCTCAGCGGGTTCATCCCCTATAGCTTCAGGTTTCATATTGCAAGTAGTCTGAGACCTGACCACATGGCAAGTTTGGGTATAAAAGCAGAGAATCTGGAAAAGCTATTACAATAACTCCCCTTCCTTTTCAACTACATGTCTGTGTTTTGATCCTCAGTGAAAACTATATATAACAGGTTAAATTTGAAAGTAGATATAAAATTATAATTGTGTTCTATTAAGCTAATTGTTAAAAAAAATTTAAAAATGTAAAATGATTCTCCCCTTCTTATGAATATGCTTTCAGAAAAAAAATTTAAATAGTCTCATGTATCCAAGTAGGCCTCAAATTCAATGTGTAGCTAAGGGTGACCTTGAACTTCTGGTCTCCCTGCTTTTACCTCCCAAGTGCTGAGGTTGCAGGCTTTGTGCGCTCTACCAACTGAGCTGCGCTCTCTAGCCCAGAAAACATGATTATTTTTCATAAAGCATGCTATTTTTCCTAACTGATTAGGGGCACATTATTCTCTAATTAATATCTAAATATAAAGATTTGTTTTAAACTCTTTTCTTTTTTCTTTTCTACTTACTTCTTTACTTACTTATTTTTTTTTTCAGATTTGGGACAGTTTTCTGTAGCCCTAACTGGCCCTGAGCTCACTCTATAGCTGAGATTGCTATTAAACTGCCAACCCTCCTGCTGCCACCTCCCAAGTGTTGGGATTGCCACCACACCTGGCTTCTTTAAAAAAAAAAAAAAAAAAGAGCACATTGCAACCATCCTGAAGACACCTGATAAGCTAGGGCCAGACGGAAGGAGAGGAGGACACCCCCTCTCAGTGGACTCGGAAGGGGGCGGGGAGGAGATGGGGGAGGGAAAGAGGGAAAGGGCTACAGCTGGGATACAAGTGAAGGTATAAAATTATTTAAGAGTAAAAATATTAAAAAGAACAAACTGGTTATCGTTTATGTATTGCGTGCATGCGTGCGTGCGTGCGTGCGTGCGTGCGTGCGCACATACAAGTGTTTGTCCAGGCTTGTACATGCCACGGCTCATGTGGAAACCAGAGACCCTCACTAGTTAGTTTTCTCTGTCCACTGTGGGATCTGGGACTGCAACTCAGGTTGTTGGGCTTACACACAGGCAGTTTAACCTGCTGCCTTCTGTCACTTCTAATGGAAACATTAAGTAGTTCTTTGGGGTTAGAAAGTTTGACTATAAACCAGTCACAGTGGTGCGTGGCTGTGATCCCAGCACTTGGGGAGACAGAGGCAGGCGGATGGATACGTGAGTCTGCGGCCAGCCTGGTCTACAAAGTGAGTTCCAGGAAAGCCAGGACTGTTAAAAAAAAGTTTGATTATGTACAGAGATCCTGAGACCTTGAGCCTTGCTCTTCTTTGTGCTTCTAGTTGTTTTCTTCAGGTATTCTTTTAAATTTTCTTTTGATAAGAGAGCATCTTAGTGAGAAACTGGAGTTTGGTTACCACAAGGGACTTGCTAGCCTTAACTGTGGAGGTGACAGCCCAGTGGTGTGGCATGTTAAGCGGACAGTCGCAGCACAGCGTGGTAACTGTCACTAGTAAATCCAAATAAATATAGTGGGGGCTCAGGTAGTGCTTAGAGCCTCACCGTGAACCGGTTGGACACTTAGGTCAGGGCTTCTGAGCGGTTTCCCATTCGCTGCCGTCTTTTTGCTTGAGATATTTCATGTAACCCTAGGAATGTAAGTATACAAAGCCAGAGTTCCTCTTCACACCTACGACTCCAGATTCGGGGAGGCAGAGACAACAGGATGCCTGGGGCTGGCTGGCCACCTAGCCCAGCAGAATTGGGCAACTCCAGGTTCAGTGACAGAGACTGTCTTTAAGAAAGCACGGCTCTCTCACACACACACACTGCCCTTCAAGTCTCAGATCGAGGTGAGCTATTTTCAGCCACGTTCCTAGCTGCTGCGGTGTGATGGCCCACACTGTGCAAAGTCAGCATGCCGTGCGTCCAGAACCAGGGGTGCCGTGCGTCCAGAACCAGGGGTGCCGTGAAGTTGCACAATACAACATGGCTACACCACGGATTCATGAGGCATTTTGTTTTGAATTAATTTTTGGTCAGTGCATGTTCAAAAACCTTTTAGTCTTACCACCTTTTGATTTTTAACTCCCACATTCGGTTATGTAACCAACAATTTAGGAAACTGTGACTTATGTGATAGGACTGACTACTCACATTTGGATCAAATGGAGTCTTCTTGATTCTTTTATTCTGTCAGGAACAATCAAATATCTGAAGCTCATCTGGAAGGAGGGAAGAATACTGGAAATGCATTGAATGTCAGGTTTATTATTATTTTTAAAATTAAAAACTTTAATGTGACTACAGGATATCATGTCATCCAACCTGGCTTTGGTTTTCTTATGTACTCAATACTCCTAGTCCTCATGATTCTACCTCCAAGCTCTGATATTATTCCTGGGCACCACCATGCATAGCCTGAGAGGTATTTTAAAACATACAGTTTAATGTAATCCTCACAGAGATTGCATGTATCAGATTATTACTTCATTTTCCAGATGAGAAAAGGAGGCTCGAAGGAGTTCAGCCCCTTGTCCAATCTCACATAGTTTATAATTGATTAAAGATAGGATTTTGGTGTTTGCATTTCTGACTCTAAAAACAGGGTGCTTTCATTGTAATAAAAAAAAAATGTATGGATAAATGAATGACTCTCTTATGGTATTCCAGAGGACTGTGGGAAGCTTGCCTGTGTAGAAGATGTAGAAAAGGTCTCAGGAAGGACAAGGAGAGAACACAGGAAATGCTTGGATGAAGGAGTTACTTGTAAATTTTGGCTGACATGTTTTTCTGGATACAATTCTAACACTATGTGGGACATCAAACTTTTTTCCTCTCTTAGCCTCATCCCTTTAATCCTCTATGCCAAATAATGCCAACAGCAAAGGTCACCTATGTCTGATCAGGTTTCACATCAGAGCCTACTGTTAGAAATACAAACTTCTTGCATTTGCCATAGGCCTTTAGGTAAGATGCTGGCTGACCTCAGGGAACCAGTGATTTCTGGTCCTGAAGACCTGTGGTCACTAGAGCCTTGTAAACGATTTCCGTTATTATTAAAAGCCTACTAACACTGTATAATATTTACATAAGCATTATATGTACCTGTAGTGACAAAGTAAGAGGTTGAGTCTCTAGAGTCTGAAGATGGGCTGGGAGGAGGGGCTCCTGTGGGCAGGCTATAGCAGGACTAAGAGTAAATTTGGAAAGACTGGAATGGAGAACAGGAAGGACAGTAAAGGTCACCTACATTTATTGATATGATATGAGAGGCTTCCCTAGTTAGTCTGTGGTTGGCATTATATGTGTTTCTAGTGACAAAGTAAAGAAAAATAAAAACTATACCATTTATTTAGACATTGGAATTCTTGTTCTAGTTCTAGAAAAATTATATGAGTTTACATTTGTTTGACTGATTAAAGTACATTTAAAATAATACATCTCCTTGATTATTAGTGAGTACAATCTTTTTCCTATGTATATTGTCCCTTTGGTTTTCCCCTCTTATTTGTGATTTCTTTGTGTTGTCAATGTCCTAGAGTAGGCCTACTCCTGTGCTAGACTCATCTGTTGGAGAGCCGTTAGCATGATAAAGCATTGTTTCTGTATGGGCAAGCTGAACACATTTTCAAGAGGGTAAAGTCTAGATAATACCTTCTGTTGTTGTATATGTAGTTGGTTAAAATACTTGTATGAGGAGCCAGGAGCTGGAAGCTAAGATTGCCGGCACGCCATCAGGTGGAGGCTGAGTGGCAGCTCTGAGTAATGTTGTCCCTTGGTTTTTCTGTACAGAGTTTTGCCGAATTGACAAGCCCCTGTGCCACAGCGAGGATGAGAAGCTCAGCTTTGAGGCTGTCCGCAACATCCATAAGCTGATGGATGATGATGCCAATGGTGATGTGGATGTGGAAGAAAGTGATGAGGTAAGCTTTCTACCTCCCCTGGCTCTTCTCTTTGTGTGAAGCTATTCCTGAGGGCTGCCTGGACTAACCTATGTGAAGAGGTGGTCTCCCAGCAGGTGGGATGACGCCCAGCAGAGCAGAGCTGACTGGTGAATAGCACAACACTCACTTAACTGTTTGGGAGGAAAGGGAGTCCTCAGATGGTCTCTACACTTTCCCTGGATTTTAATGTAATCATGCTATGGAAAGAAAATGGTAACCTGTATTCAGCCTTCTGTTGGCATGTAAGAGAGCAGGCAAATAGTCAGATCCCACCTTCTGGGGTTTTATGTTCTTACTTGGGAGGAAGAAGCAATTTTTAGGATGGTCAGTCTATCTTTAAAGATGCAGTTTATGGGAGCCAGTTAATAAGAACTAGAGAAAAAAACTCTTAAAAAAAAAATAGACAAAAAGAGCCATCTTACTGTTGTACTTTTTGGCTTTACTATAGTTGCAGGTCAACAGAGCCCAGAGTAAAAGATCATCATGTAGGAAAGATTTAAAGGTTTCTTATTTCAAGCTCAACATAAACCAGCAGTTTGTTGAACCTACCAGGCCATGCTAAATATTCATTAGTGACATAGATTACATTATGGAAGAGAAGCCTCGTCTCTTTTCCTTGTAAGTAATCTACCTTTGAGTTTTGTGTCCAGTTGTGGATGACATTCTCCTCATCAGGAGAATTTAGAGACTATACAGAGAGGAATGATATGGATGATAAGGACTGTAAACTTAGCCAGTAGCATCTGACACAATTATTTAGAATTAAATGTCTGTTTTCCCCATTCATCGTGCTAGGTATGGAGTAGGGTGGTAAATAAGACAGATTCTTGTCTTACATAGTTTACAGGCTGGTGAAGAAACTGCAGAGACTTTAGTTTCTGGTTATTGTGGCAAAATATCTGAGAAAACTAACTTAAGGAAGGAAGGATTTGTTGTAGCTCACTGTTTCAGGACATGTAGTATATGCTCAGTTCCCTTGTTTCGGGCTCGTAGTTAGGCAGACTAATCATTTCAGGGAGCACGTGACAGAGCGGAGCTCTTCACATCATGGAACTAGAGAGCAGAGAGAACAGAAGGGTCTTAGAACAAGATATATCTTCCCAGGATATACTCACACACACCAATCTATTTTCTGCAACTTGCCCACCTCTTAATATTACCATCATATTATTAATCTGCTAGAGGATTAATCCCTTGACAGTCCAGAGTCTTTTCTAATTAATCACTTCTCAATGACAAGATTGGCCAGTTGGGCCCACACCTTCAACATAACAATCTTTTAGGGTGTGTATCAAAACCCTGACATCGAAGTAATGTTTTTTACCTCAAGTACAGCAGGAGTTGAGAAATCAGATTTTGAAAATGACAGATTGGCTGAGTACTGTGCATATTCCTATGAACCCAGCACGCTGGGTGTGGAGGCAAGAGGATCAGATCATGGCTGGCCTAGGCACATTTGACTTTCTCTAAAGCAAATGATAATGGAAACTATGGAACCTGTTGTCATTGGTTGAGCTCTTACTCTTTTTTTTTTTTAAGTTCTTTGTATAGTTAGTTACTCATTTAATTTTCTTAACAGCCTTCAGAAGTTGGCTTATTATTAGGGGCCGAGATGTTAGAAAGTTTAAATATTTGCTTACATATTTGAGCCTATATCTGATTTCAAAGCCCATGCTCTTACATATTATATTGTTTCCTTGATCTTAAGTGCAGAACAGGACCAATGTAGGAATATTAAAAGCCAGGTATATTCTTATGGAATAAAGAATTGCCTAATAGAGATATTTTGTTATAGAGGAGACTGCCTTCTTAAATATTAAATGCCCTGTCACAGGGTAAGTAGAAAGCAGCATTCTAGTAATTGATAGGTAGAAGGGATTCTCTAGTAATGATCAATAATGTCTAAAGAATTCAAGGAGGAAGAAAGCTGGAATTCGAATAGAATGGAAGTGGTAGGGTTACCTGAGCTGTGGAGAACCACAGCGAGAAAGGTACAGATGTAGTAAGAATTCAGAAGCACAGTGGATTGGTTGGTTAAACAAAGGAATCATAGTAGAAAACCACTGAACTAAAAATTGGTAGGGAAAATGGGGTCCAGAAAACTAGGCTGAAATACTGTATTTATTGAATCTGTCAATTAAAAGCTAAACAGGCCCAATAACTATGGTCAAGGTATCAACCTTTTTATTCTTATCCATACATATTTACTGGCCTTCAGAGGACCAAATAAATAAATAGAGCCATGTTCCTGGTAGGGAATGAGGCCTAGACATATCCTGTCCTAGACATTTCATTGTCCTAGCGTTGTCTGAAGACTAGAGAATGGACAGCTCAAGAACCGAGAAAGTGGTTTAGTAAGGGCTAGAGAGATGGTTTAGAGGTTAAGAGCTCTTGTTGCTCTTACAGAGGACTCGGGTTTGGTTCTAAGCACCCAAATGAGGGCTTACAACTGTATGTAACTCCAGTTTCAGGGTATCCAAAACCCTTCTAACTGCCACTGGCACAGTGCAGGGAAAATAAATATTCATACACATAAAATAAATCTTTTTTAAAAAAGTGATATACCAGCAGTTGGAAGGCAGAAGCAGGGGGATCGCTGTGAGTTTGAGGTCAGCCTGGTCTAAAGAGTGAGACCCTGTCTTTAAAAAAACAAAAACAAAAACAAAAAAAGGTGATATAATCCAAGATCTGCAAATATCTGGATATGTTTGTCAATGCCCCTCATTTTTTACATTTTGTTGAATTGCTTTGTCAAAGAGGGAAGGAAGAAAATGTTCTCTTCAGAGGAATGTTACCACAGCCGAAATCTCATCAGCACAAACTGTTCTAAAATAACACAAAAGCTGTTACCCTACTTTCTCTGCACCAGTGGTGAGATGTCCTTTTTCAGCATAGCTTCTGCTTTGCCTGGGCTACCTCTCTCCTCGCTGTGATCTCAGGCCCGTGGGGTTAGAGAGGCCCACTAGTGTGCATTTTCACGGCTACTCATCACCTGAGCTCTAGAGTGAGAGACTAGTCAAATGTGTGCGCTTCAGTTGGTCTGAATGTGTGAGACAGAACTGGAGTTCATGATGTAGCTAGAAAATTGGGTAGATTTAACAGGGCTTAGGTAACGGTTGTAAGGTACTGTGGAAAAATTCTGGCTGCACTGGGTGGCGAGCACACTCCGGCCAGTCCCTGAGCGGGGTGCCGGCAGGGCAGATCATGCTGGAGACTTTGTTTTCAGTTTAACAAGAGCACTTTAATAATATCGTTCGAGCTAACACACATCCAGTCACTACGAGCCAAAACATAGCATGCCCGTAGCGGGGAACCTCTCCTGGACTCACGGAATCTCGGTCGTGGCTGACGACGGCCCGCAGATACGGACTCACTTCCTGTCCTCTGGGATTCCGGGCTCGGGCAGCTCTGGTGTTGGTGAGAATTCGGCCGCGCAGATAAGCAAGCTTGTCGAGACGTTCCCAACAGCTCTCCTCAGGGCGTCAGCATATTCCGCTGCTCAAGCAAGAGTGACTAAAGGGGGCGGGGGGGGGCTTCTTCGTTTGGTCCGAGCTTTGGGCTTTTGTACCTTTTATTTTTAAGCATGTCATCACTCTATTGTATCACTCCCCCTTATCTGTCTGAGCCGGCTGCTCTCTGGCCTTCTCTGCTAATCTCCTACACGCGTGCTTATCGGCACACAGTGTTTACACTCTCACTACACACTGGCAGCCAGAGACCTCAGATTTTTTGTGACCCCTCTAAAGGTCTTGTTCAGCACCCAGGAACCTCTACAGAAGCCTTAAGGGATATACTCTTAAAATCTCATTTGAGCCAGGTGTGGTGTCACAGGCCTGTGATCCCAGCTACTTGGGAAGCTGAGGAAGGAAGATTGCAAGTTCAAGGACTGCCTGGGCGTACAGAGGTTAGAGGCAGTCGAAGTAATTTAATGAGTGAAAAACGGTAAAAGAGATTGTGATATGTATCACAGTGGTACTTTGCATAGTATGTGTGAAGCCCTAGGTTTATCCCTAGTATACCTTCTTTTCCAAAGCCTAATTTTTTTTTTCATGGTAAAGACTGTTTATTGGTGGCAGTTAGTACACATCAATAAATATTGATTCCCAAGAGCTCAGTTACTCATCAGATGCCTGGTCCATCAAGCACTGGATACAACTGAACCATATGAGACTGGGATGAAGTCAGTTCTGCTTCTTGGGAAATGCAGCCATAGCTAACTCATAGATGGCATAAGCTGTTCCACCGACTGTCAGAAACATTGTGAATCTGTAGAGGAGGGCATCAGAAGGCCCGCCCTTCAGATGCACTGGGATCCCATTATCCTCCTGAAACAGCTTTTGTTTCTCTGGAACTTTGTTTTCAAAATGCCTTCGTGAAGTGGTGCTGATGGTCCTCCGGGCGATCTGACGAAGAGCAAGCAAATTCCGCAACATCTTGGCTCAGTTGCAGCCCACCAACTGCGACTGCTGAACACCCAACACACCAGGCAGGAAACGGAACTCTCCAAAGCCTAATTTATTCTGCCTCATATTGATAAGTTTTTCAGATAACTGAAGTGAACTGAAAGACCTGCCTCAGTGCTAAATTAAAAAAAAAAAAAAAAAAAAAAGCTGTTTTGGCCTTACATGAATGCTACATAAGTGCTCTGCCACTGAGTTGCATTCCCCGACTCACTTTGCTGTGCGTTTTGTTGAGATATAAGCCTGGAGCTTGTTTTGTAGTCTAGACTGACCTCAAACTCAGAACTCCCTTCACAGACCTGGAATCACAGACCTGGCAGTGATGGTTTCCTAGTAAATCAGGGGTTTTACTAAGCTAGCAATGTGTGAACTCCTAAGCTGACAGTGAAACTGTCTATGGGCAGGGTTTGGTGGGAGTCTGAAAACAGACTTACTTAGAGAAGACTCTTTAAAGCCTCTTCTTGTGGTGCTTCAGTGTATGTGTATTCACTTACCGTGATGTGTGTGTGAGTCAGGGAACAGTTTGTAGGGTTGGTTCTCTCCTTCCATCCTTTGACTCTAAGGAGTTGAACTCAGGCCATCAGAGTGGTGACCTCTGAGTTATCTTACTTGGTCCTTTGTTTTGTTTCGTTTTTCAGGCAGGGTTTTATGTGTCCCAAGCTGGCCTCTAGCCTCAAAGTCACATTACACAACAAACAGGAGATTTATTGGGAAAGACAGGAGAGGGTGGCTTGACTCTGCTTGGAAGAGAAGCAGCAAAGAACTGAGTGGGAGGAAGCCCTTTGGCTGTCCTGGACTTGCCCTGTAGACAGATTGGCCTCAGACTCACAGAGATCTGCCTGCTTCTGCCTCTGCTGGCATTTACTTATCTTTATTTTAGGTACATGGTGTTCTGCCTGCTTGTATGTGTATGTAAGGATGTCAGATCCCCTGGAACTGGAGTTATAGACAGTTGTGAGCTGCCATATGGGTGCTGGAAACTGAACCCATGTCTTCTGGAAGGCCAGTCAGTGCTCTTAACCATTTAGCCACCTCTCCAGCCCCCTTTATATGAGGTTTCTGGGTAGGGGCTTTCCAGGGTGGCCAGGGATTGGTGGGATTTTGTGGCCTGATCTTGGACTTTTTTTTTTTTCTCTGTAGGGAGGAGTTTGGCCACCTGAATCTCAATGGAAACAGCCATTACAGGGATTAGAGTAGTGGCAGGTGCTGCCCCTCCTGCCTTTAGGTGCTTACAAAGGATTTGCATTTAACTCAAACTCATTGAAATCACTCAAACTCATGGAAACCACTAACTGAAGCAGGCCTCAAATTTGTGATTCTCCTGCCTCAGCTTCTTGAGTGCTGGGATTACAAATGTCTATCACCATAAAAAAAAAAAAAAAAAAAAATGAAGTCTGTTGTAAATAACAGATAAATCTTAAGAGCATTATGCTGAGTGGAAGAAACCAGTCTAGAAAATTATATGTGAGAATTTTGGCATGGTGGTGCATGTCTGTGATTCTGATACTTCTTGGAAAGCAGAGGCCGAGGCAGAAGGATTGCTACAAGCTCAAGACCACTCTCATCTACATAGTGAAATTATAGTAAGCCAGGGCTCTAGTAAGATCCTGTATTAATCATAGTGAATCTATTTCTATGACACTCTGAGAAGAGCAAAACTCTAAGGCTGTAAAGTAGATCAGTGGCAGTTAGGGGTTGTGAGTATGGGGAAAATTTTATAGCAAAGGTTGGTATTATGGAATTTTAGGGTATAATAGAATTGTTCTGTGTTCACCCAGGGTGTAAAGGTCATTATACAAGTCTAAATATATATTACAATTCATAGGGCTATCCATAAACTCAAAAAAACTTAATCTAGTCATGTTAAATTAAAAAAGAAAAAAGGTTTCCCTGCATCCTTTTAGCCTTAACTAGAGACACTTCTCTTTGCAGTGGTGAATGCAGAGATGGATGGGTGCTCAAGTACTGGGAATAAGTGATGGCTGGGTGCTCAGCTCTGAACAGGACATTTACATGATTCCTTCTAAGGCTTGAAGATTGTTGTGGAAGCGGGGGAGGTGGGTGTAAGAGCCAGTAGGTCAGAAGAAGGGCTATAAAATGCTGTTTTCTGGGCTGGGCATCGCCACTGAGGTCATGACCTCACAGTTGCTACGACTGCCTATAGTGGGCCTGAGAGAGGACTTCATGGGTAAAGGCACTTGTAAAGACTGCGTAAGCCTGGCAACCTGAATTCTGTTCCTGGAACCCCATAATGGTGGAAAGAGAGACTGGCTTTATGAAGTTGTCCTCTGACCTCTAAACACAAGCTGTGTCTATTCACAGTGTGGCACCTCACCCCCCCACATGCGTGCGGGTGTGCACACACACGCACACACACACACACACACACACACACACAATGATAAAGAAGGAGAATGAGGAGGAGGAGGAAGAGGAGGAGAAGATGACAGTAATGATTATGACAACAACAGGACTTTATCTATAGTTATTTGTGGGTCAGAGAAGACTTCATGGCCAGGTGCGCTGATACACACCTGTAATCCCAGCACTCAGGAGATGAAGGCAGGGGTCTACAAAATAGAGTCCAGGACAGCCAGGGCTACATGGAGAAACCCTGTCTGAAACAAACAAACAAACAAACAAACAAACAAACAGAAAGACCTCATGACCTCATGAACTGCTGGCTACAGGTGGATTCTGGAGGAGAGGCGGTCATTGTTTCAGCGTGTACTCACGGAGGAGTTCACCAGGCACCAATGGAGAGTTCCAAACTCATGGCCACACAGACGATCTTGGTTAAACTCAGTGGGTCTAACAAACAAAATAAACAAAAAATTTGAATGTGGGAAAGGAATTTGGGAGGAGGGGGTATGAGGAAGATTAGAGTAATGGTTTTCAGTAATCAAAATTTGCTTCATACATGTATGAAACTGTCTTTGCCAGAGTGGTTGATGGTAAAGAAGCAGGCATAACAGCACAAGGGCATGCATTTCTGGGGGTTACTGCTTCTCTAGAGACCCATAGCCAACATCTGTATATTTCTAAAAAGGTCTGCCTTCAATAAAAGATCTGAATGACCTAAATTTTTCTGTCTGCATTCAGAAGGATAGAGTTGCTTAGACCATAAAGACATACTATAACACAGCTAGAGACATATGTGGACTTTGACAGAACAGAAGCAAACCTCTTGGGACTGGAGAGATGGCTCACTGGCTAAGAACATTGGTTGTCTTTCCAGAGAGCCTGGGTTTAATTTTCAGAATCCACATGGCAGTTTAAAAGCCTCTGGATGGTAAGTCATAGTAGGCCGTGAGTACTGAAGAATGTTGGAAGCTGCTACCAGATATTTGGGCTGGGGAACCAAACCTTGAAGGCAAAGATCTGCAAGAGCATTTGCAATAATCCAAAGGGCAAGCAGAGATTTGGACTTGGGAAGAAGTGTGTAGGGAGAGAAGAGGAAGCTCAGTGCAGTCAGTATGGCTAATTTGGGGGAAGCAGAGTTAGACATAAAATGATTACTAATAATTGATATTCCTCTTCAGGTTTTGTGTCTCATTTCCTTATAGCCAGATAACTGTAGAAAACCTCGTCCTGTCACTAGTCTCTTCCTCACTAACTCCTACTGCTTTGGTTCTGTCTCCTGTGTGAGCTCTTCCTGTTTCTTCTGACTTCTTGTGCCTAAGATTCCATCCCTTCAGATCTGGCCTTAGCTGCTACTGGATGGATTCTCCAGACACACCTCCTGACGCTTTGGTCTGGCTCTGCTCTTATTTGCGTCTGAACATTTCAGACGACTTCTAGGCCCCTTTTCTTCAGAAGTGTTCATCCAGCACCCCTTTGTGCTGTGCTAGCTCTTCTTTGGAATGAGCCAACCACTCACACAAAGACTGAGAACTTCCTTTACTGTGCCAGCCTCAACAAGTCAGCCACACTGCTGAATGGTGTGGTGTCATGGTATGACGAGATGGCTAATTTGTTGGTGGTGGTGATGGTTGTTGTTTTGTGTGTTTTGGTGCGGGGGATTGTTACATCCATGGCCTTGCTACGCCAGGCAATTGCTCTAGTACTAACCCAAATCCCCAGAACCTAATTTGGAATTCTTGCTGTGCAGGCCAGCTCTCACTAACTGTACCATCACATTAGAAAAGGGAGAAAGAAAAAAAAAAAAACCAACCTAAACATGTGGTTCCTATTGTGCGCCAGGTATCGTACTTGTGGCTTTGTATACATTAAAATCTGATGGAAATCCTAAAAATAGTTATTCTCTTTATTTAGCTCATGAAAATATGCCTTCTAAATATAATTTTTTTTTTTGCTTAAGGTCACATTGCCAGTAAGTGGCAAGGCTAAATTTGAAAATAGGCCTATTTATATTTATTCTTTCTAGTAATATTAATAATAATAGTAATAGCAATAACAACAACAACAAAAACTTACAGTGAGCCCAGTCTGTGTGCCTGGCATTAGACTAGGTGCTTTCTATGCATTAGTTATTTAATCCTTGCACAGACTTCGTAAGTTACCTACCAATTGCTAATGAAGAAAGAGGCCGATAAGGGCTATAATTTTCAGTTTCTAAAGGGGGAAAGTCAGGTCTCTTTTTTTTTTTTGGCTCCAGATAAGTAGTCTTAACCCAGAAAACTATAACAACTCCCACCACCAACACAACCACTACCTTCTCTTTCTTCTCCTCATCCTTTCATATACTGGCTGTGCTGGGTAGTTTATGTTAACTTGACACAAACTGGAGTCATCTGAGGAGGAAATCTCCATTAAGAAAATGCCTCCACCAGACCCAGCTGTCAGGCATTTTCTCAATTCCTGGTCAGTGTGGGAGGGCCCAGCCTACTGTAGGTGGGCCCGCCCCTGGGCTGGATCCTGGATTCTATAGGAAAGCAGGCGAGCCCTGGGGAGCAAACTTCTCCACTGGCTGCATCACCTCTGCTTCCGGTCCCTGCCCTGGTTGCGTCCCTGCCCTGACTGTTTTCAGTGATGGACCACAGTGTGGAAGTGTGAGCCCAATCAGCCCTTTCCTCCCCACCTCTTCTTGGTCATGCTGTTTCATCGCGGCAATGGACACCTCAGCGAGGACACTGACCAAAGCCTTCACACATTTTCTCTAGCACTTTGGGCTTTCTCCCTGTCTTTCTAAGAGTTACTCCTATTTTGGGGTGAGGCTGCCTGCTGATATCCATTGCTGAGCATGCTGGCCTAACTCAAGGTGCATGGCTTTCTGTTATTCTCTTTCATAGTTTTCCTCCCTGAGATTTACAGCTTGTCTACCCTATTTTTTCTCAAACTCTAATGATATTGTTCGTGAATTTTTTTTTTTTAAAGAGAGACAAACTTACAAAACAACAAAATCAAAATGATGAGGGAACAAGCAAGACTTGTTTCCTTTCTTCCTTCATTCCTTCTATCTTAGAAGTTTTATTTTTAGAAGTTAGAGATTTATTGCTGTGAAGAGACACCATGACCATGGCAACTCCTATAAAGGAACACATTTAATTGGGGCTGGACTAAGAGGTTTAGTCCATGGTACCACGCTGGCAGCCATGATGCTGGAGAAGCAGATGCTCCACAAGCAGCAGGAGGAGAGACACTGGGCCTGGCCTGAGCACTTGAAACCTGGAAGCCCACCCAGTGACACGCTCGCTCCAACAAGGCCACATATTTCAAGAATACCATTGCCTGTGAGCCTACGGGGGCGTTTTCATTCAAGCCACCATACCTTCTTTATTCTTTCCTTCTTTCTTTTCTTCCTTCTTTCTTCGTTCCTTCCTTCATTTTTAAAAACTATCCATTGATTCTTTGAATTTCACATCATGTACCCTAGTTCCACTGATCTCCTTGTCCCTTCGTAGTCTCACTCTGCCCATGCAACCTTTTCCCCAAAAGAAAACAAAAAATAAACAAACAAATCTCATCATGGAAGCTGGAGTGTGTCACACAGTACACCCTTTTGTCCACACATTTGCTGGCAAGGGTTCATGACAATGAGTCGTTGGTCTGGTTCGAGGCCTCAGGCCTTTTCTGCACTGTCAGTACTGGATTCTCACTGGGACTCCTCGAAGATATCTTGTTGTTGCTCGTGTCACGGACACCTTCAGAGCTGCTCCCTTCACAGGCTTCCGCAGTTCATAGATGGGGTAGGTGTAGGGATGGGCCGAAGCCCTGGCTCTAGGCGTGGGTGGTAGTTGAGTTGGTCAGCCTGACAGCTCTCCGCACCCACAACACCAGGGTGAGCTCCCCAGCACTGTCCCAGCTAGCTCACCCAAAGCTGCAGCCAGCAAAGGGCAAGGACAGTTCCCCTGCTCTTATGACCCCACGACCCTGGGGCCAGCTCTTCGGCCTTGTCAGGTGGCAAGGGGTGAGATGTGGGGAGGGCGTAGCTCCCTCATCCATGCCACCTCACAGCAGACGAGTTGGGGGCAACTCTCTCAATCAGTCCCCTGGGGAGGGTCACTGCCCTTCCCCCACCCACCACCAGGGCTCGCTCTACTGTGTTACCCTGGTCTCTTCCTAGTGCCGCAGTCAGGGAGGGGTGGGCCCGGCATTCTGGAGTGCTGCAGACCAGGGATATCAGCATGGGCTTTAGTGGTAATATGAGCCATGAACCTCAACACCGGCCCCTGCTGCTGCATGGCCCTCAGCTGCAGCATGCGATAGGACTTTTCTGCGGCCTCAGGTAGCAGGGCAGGCTACTCATATCAGACTATCCCTCTCCACCTTCCAGTTCTGCCTGTCTTCATAATGCTCGAACTGTCTGCTTCTCTTTGTCACCCACCTCTCCACCACATACTAGCATACCATAGTGCCTTCAGTTGCCAGGGCCTGCGGCTGTGTTCTGTCCGCCTACTCTGTGGCAGCAAGAGGGCATCCTTTCTTTTCTTTTCTTTTTTTTAAAAAAGCAAATCTCATCATGTGGCCCTGGCTGTCCTGGAACTCACTTTGTAGATCAGGCTTGCCTTGAACTCACAGACACCTACCTGCTTCTGCCTCCCAAGGGCTGGGCTTAAAGGCATGTGCCACCATGACTGCTGCAAGACAATTTCTGGTGAAATGCTAAACTAAATGGTATTCACTTGTTCTGAATGCTGAGCTAAGGGAGATGAATAAGGATGGGCAAGTCAGGCCAGCTGTGTGCAAAGTGAAGCTGCTAGCTCATGCCTAAGGACACCAGTGTGACACAGACAAAGGGGTACAGAACACGACTTTCTTTTTTTATGAATTATTTTTTTATTTATTACAAGTTCTTCACTTTGTATGCCTGCTGTAGCCTCGCCGTCATCCTCTCCTTCTCCTCCCACTGATTGGGGAGGTCCTCCTCCCCTTCCTTCTGACCCTGGCCTTTCAGGGCTTTGGCGTCAAACCTAAATCCAGATCACGGACAAACAACCCCTACTGTACAACCTTAGGCACTGAGCCTCCTAAATATTAGTTTCTTTAACTGTACCTATGGGTGACAGCAGGTCCAGAGAGAGGAAGCAGCTGACTGCTGGTACTGACTGTCTTCGTTGTCTTTCTCTGTGACCTGGTAAGGCTCACCTCAGGGGGAGGTGATCAAAGGCCCAGCCACTGAGTTCATGTCAGAGACAGTCCCTGTTCCCCTTACTAGGACACCCACTTGGATACTGAGCTTTCATGGGCTATGTCTGTGCAGGGGTTCTAGGTTATCTCCATGCATGGTCCTTGGTTGGATTATCAGTCTCAGAAAAGACCCCTGTGCCTAGATTTTTTGGTTCTGTTGCTCTCCTTGTGGAGCTCCTGTCCCCTCCAGGTCTTTCTATCTCTCCCTTCTTTCATAAGATTCCCTGCATTCTGCCCAAAGTTTGGCTATGAATCTCAGCATCTGCTTCAATACCCTGCTGAGTAGAGTCTTTCAGAGGCCCTCTGTGGTAGGCTCCTGTCCTATTTCCTGTTTTCTCCCTCTTCCAATGTCTGTCCTGTTTCCCTTTCTGAATGAGGACTGAGCATCTTACCCAGGGTCCTCCTTCTTGCTTAGCTTCTTTAGGTGTACAGATTTTAATATGATTATCCTATATTATATGTCTAATATCCACTTACAAGTGAGTATATACCATGTGTGTCTTTCTGCTTCTGGGATAGCTCACTCAGGATGATCTTTTCTAGTTCCTACCATTTGCCTGCAAATTTCATGATTTCCTCGTTTTTAATTGCTGAGTAGTATTCCACGGTGTAAACGTACATTTGTAAAAGAGACATTAATAAAATTTAAACCACACATAGATTCCCACACATTAATAGTGGGAGACTTCAACACCCCACTCTCAACACAGGACAGGTCAACAAAACAGAAATTAAACAAAGAAACAATGTCTCTAACAGAGGTCATGAATCAAATGGACCTAACAGACATTTACAGAACCTTATACCCAAACACAAAAGAATTTACCTTCTTCTCAGCACCTCATGGGACCTTTTCCAAAATAGACCATATGGTTGGTCACAAAGTGAGCCTCAACAGAAACAAGAAGATTGAAATAATCCCTTGTGAGATTAATGTACATCTCAGGCTAGGGCTGAGCTCTGCACTGTCACTTACTCTCAGCTAAGAGTCTGTGCGCTGGGAAGAAGCTTGTCTGACAAGGGCTGAGAGGACCAGCACAGGCTTCTCTAAGAGATACATGTCTGTCAGTGAAGTAAGGTTTTGAAATTAGCTTGGAGACACTTACTTTGTTGCTTTTGTTTTTGTATTTTTGAGTTAGGGTTTCATATAACCCAGGCTGGCCTTAAACACCTGACCTTCTACTTCCTAAGTGCTACAGGCATCTTTCTGCTTTTCTGGCTTTCTGATTTCTTGCCCCTACCCATATCTATTGCAGTCATTGTCTTATTTCCTATCTCATGGAACATTCTGGTGCCTTGCTCTTTATCTAGGCAAAAGTACAGATTGAATTCTGCTTAGGCATTTGGGATAAAATAAGAGATGATCACCATAATAATATTCTTCAGTAAAACCTGATTCTTTTTTCAGTTTTTTTATTTTTATGAATTACAGTTTATTCACTTTGTATCCCCTCTGTAGCTCCCTCCTCCCCTCCCAATCCTACCTGCCCTCCCTCTCCCCCTCCTGCATCTCTCCCCCTCCTGCATCTCTCCCCCAGTCCACTGATAGGGGAGGTCCTCCTCCCATTCCCTCTTATCCTAGTCTATCAGGTCTAGGATGCAGGACTGGCTGCATTGTCTTCCTCTGTGGCCTGGTAAGGCTGCTTCCCCCTCAGGGGGAGGTGATCAAATAGCAGGCCAATCAGTTCATATCAGAGACAGTCCCTGTTCCCATTACTATGGAACCCACTTGGACACTGAACTGCCATGGGCTATGTCTGTGCAGGGGTTCCAGGCCATCTCCGTGAGTAAAACCTGATTCTTAGGTGATGGAAATATCCTATCTTCATCTTTCCCCCACCTCCTGGGACAGGTTAGGGTCTTACTGTGTAGACCAGTCTGGCCTGGAACCTACCAGGTAGTCCAGGCTGGCTTTAAACTCTGGACAACCTCTAGCCCCCAAGTGCTAGGATTACAAACATGAGTTAAATCCTGTGTTCTCCACCCCCCCCCAATATTTTTTTAATTAGCATTTAAATTAATGAGTTTCATTGCAATATTTTCACACACATACAAACACACACACACTGTTGTTATTTGACTTTTACTGCTGTTCCTTATCAACCCTGCTATGAAGCAAGTTCTTGATATATATAGCCCTGGATGGCCTAAAGCTTACTATGTAGACCAGGCTGGCCTTGAACTCACAACAGTTCTTCTGCCCTCAGCCTCCCAAGTGCTTGGAATGTATGTATGAACCAACACACCTGGTTCATAGTCAGCTTATAGTCTTTTCTATTAGTTTTTTTTTTTTTTTTTTTTTTTTTTGGAGGGGGGGTTTCTGTGTAGCCTTGGCTATTCTGGACTCGCTTTGTAGATGAGGCTGGCCTTGAACTCAGAGAGATATGTCTGCGTCTGCCTCCCCGAGTGCTAGGATCACAGGTGTGCGCTATTGGGCCTGGCTGTCTATTAGTTCTTGGCCAGCTGTCTTTGACAAGGCTTCACATGGTCCTCCAATAAGGTAAGGGTCAAGAAATGGATTCGGGTCTCTCTTGGTGAGAGTGATTATTATTTGGTTTCTCATAGGTTATTTGTTTACTTATTTTTGGAAGCAGAAATGTGGATCTGATAAAACATGCAACCTTCATTTTTGTGAGTTTTTAATACTTTAAAGACATTGACTTTTTAGGGCTTTTATTTATTTTTGAAGTTTTAGTTTTTTTTGAGTCAAGACCTTACATTTTGTAGCTCAAGCTGTCCTCAGTCTTTCTGCCCCAGCCTACCAAGTCCTGGAATTATAGGCACGAGTCCCCAGATTATTTAGGTTTTAGAAAGAGGTTTTATTATGTACCTCAGGCTGCTCTAGAACTTGTTATGTAGCCTAGGCCGTTCTCACACTGAAGGCCCCCTGCTTTCTAAGTGCTGGGGTTCCAGTGTGCACCGTTACATCTGGCTTTATTCTCTCGGAAGTGGGGGCTCACTATGTTGCTTTGGCTGCCCCAGATTATTAGAGTCAAGCCATCCTCATGCTTCAGTCTCCTGAGAAGCTGGGGTTTATGGGCATATCTACCAAGCCTGGCTTAGATTCTGTCTTTTAATTTTGTTTTTATTACCAAATGTGTGTGAGTGTGTGCACACTCGTGTAACATAGCTCCCATGTGGAGGCCAGAGGACTCCAGAGGACATGCAGAAATTAATTCTCTCCTTCTCCTATGTGGGTCCTGGGGATCAAACTCAGGTTTTGTGGCAAGTGCCTTTAACAGACTAAGCCATTTCACTGACCTAGATCCTGACCTTTTAAAAGTCTAAGCATGAACCGCCATGGTGGCTGTGCTGGCTAGTTTTATGTCAGCTTGATGCAATTAGAGTTGTTTTGGAAGAGGGAACATGAGTCAAGAACATGTCCCCACCACTGGCCTGTGGTGCACCTCCCTGGCTGCGGCCCCATGTGGAGGACTGGCTTGCTGCAGGCCCTGCCAGCCCTCGGTTGGTGGCCCTGAGTGCTTACTCAGGGAGCTGAGTAAGCTGTGAGGAGCCAGCAACCTGGCAGTTACGGTTTCTCCATGGTCTCTGCATCCAGCTCCTGCCTCCAGTTTCCTGCCCTCTTTGAGTTCCCGACTTTCCTCTGCGATAGATGTCGAACTGCAGCTGAAATAAACCCTTTTCCTTCCCAAGTCGCTTTGGTTATGGTGTTTTATCAAAGCAGTAGAAATTCTAATAAGTTAGTAGCTAACACCTTTTATACCAGCAATTGGGAGGCAGAGGCTAGGTAGATCTCTGTGAGGCCAGCATAGTTTACATACCAAGTACCAAGCCAGCCAGGGATACACATTGAGACCCTTTCTCAAAAGAACAAAACAAACAAGCAAGCAAAAACACCATTTCTGTGTATGACCGTTAGTGTCTGGCCTGGGTGCTTGGTTTTAGCTCTGAGGTCAAGATTTTGGAGTTTCGCTTTCCTTATTTATGAAATTGAGATGAGGATGAGATACTCTTTGCCATTGGCGAGGGCTAGTTAGAGAGGAAGAGATATAAATGTCCTACAGCAGAAACACTAGTGTATTTGCTCTGAGACTGGATATACCCTGGCTGGCCTGGAACTGGCTAGGTAGATCAAGCTGGCCTCAGGGTGCTGCTTTTCACAGAGCTGTGGGAGTTTTAGGAAGTTGTGGTGATCTAGTATATGCTGTACAGGAGAAGATACATTGTCATCTGGCGCTCAAGCCAGGGTCCCAGTTGGCAGACACATGGAGCTACACATTTCAGAGAGTAGGCATACTTTGCAATCTGTCTCTGTGTCTTGCCAGATACAGGACGAAGCAGCAGCTCCCCCAGATGGCATCCCTCATGCTTCCAGGAAAACCAGAAGGTGGCTTGCTTTGACAGACAGGGAAATTCTTTCTCACTAAGCAGGCTGTTGTTTTCCCCCCTCCTCCCTTTGTTGTGGAGTTTGCTTCGTCTCTTCTGGATGGTAATCCTGCTGATGACAGGTTTTTTTTGCGTATTAGTGTCCGTATGTTTCTTCTTGTGTGTGTGTGTGTGTGTGTGTGTGTGTATAATTTTGTGCTTGTATGGGTATGTGTGTTTCTGCATTTAGATATGTAAGTCTCTATAAAAAAGCAAAGGAACAAGAGCAAATACTGAGCTAGGGAAGCCAGGTCAGTATCAGAAAGGTTAGGGTAAAGAATTAGCCTACAATATGTGCAGCCCTGGAGATAAAGTTGAAGCCCCAAAGTTGCTGATAATGTAAGCAAAATCTGGGCTCTACTAAGTTGTAGGCAGACTGCAGGGGTCACCTGGCAGCCAGGAGTGGTTAATCCAGCACCAAGGAAAAAAATGTTTTAGGTATTAAACATGCTTTTGATTCTTCCTGTCAGGAGAACTTGCCACAGGGCCCTGCTGTAAAGGGTTAGATTTAACTGGTTTTTGTCTGTTTAGTTATGCAGTTCTCTTTGTACATGTCTCTATCTATATGTGTAACATGTTTGTATGGCTCAAAAATATTAGGAAGAATTGACTTCTATCCAATGTAATATCTGCTTCACTTGAGGATTAATGACCCTCTATATTTGTTCCTGTTTTGTTCTCTCTTCACCTCCTCACCCTCTTCCTTCTCCAAATAGTGTTTGCTCTGTGTTGGATGCTGGGTTTGCAAAGACCTTTCTGTGAAGATTTTATATGTCATTAGTGGGCATGATGGCACAGTCCTGTAATTCCAGCATTTGGAAGGTTGAAATTGGAGTATCAGGAGTTCAAGGCCACATTCAGCCACACAGTGAGCTCCAGGCAAGGTTTTGTGAGAAGAGATTGAGGCCAGTGAGATGGAACAGCAGGTAAAGTCATTTGTTGCCAAGCCTGATGACCTGAGTCTGATCCTAGGGACTCACATGGTAGAAAGAACTAATTTCCACAAAGTATTTTCTGACCTTGCATGCAAGTGTGTACATGCATGCACACAATAAATAAGTAAATAAATGTAACAAAATTTTATTTATATAAGCGATGACCTCAGCATGTTTTGGGAACAGAGAAGAAGGAAATTAACCATCTGAGAATATCAAAGGAAGACTACTCGAAAGAGATGATGCTTCAGATAAATCTGGAAGGAGGAGGAGCAATTATCCTAGGGAGAGGGCTGAGCAGTATATGCTCCAAGTAGAAGACAAGTGGATGTCACTGAGGGCTAGTGAGTCCGTAGTCTTTTCACATGAATATGGAATGGGAGGAGGAAAAGTGGGAGACGAGGTCAGAAAGGCAGGCTTTAGCAGACTGTGCCATACTGAAGTGTTCATTATTTTGCCCTCAAAATAATGAACACTCAGTAGAGCTTGCTCTCCTTTACCTGACGTATGTTGGGAGCAGGCTTTAGAGACGAGGTGAAAGTGGAACTTGGTTTTTAAAGGTGAGCTGGAGCTCACCAGGTTAAAGAAGATCATGTGACAAAAGGGAGATTTGATGAGTCTTAAAGGTAGAAAGCCAAAAACATGGCCAATTTGGGAGACATGAACAGGAATATCTGGAGAAGTTTCTTCACCACTCAGTTAGAGACATCAGTAGTAGATGTCTTTTTTAAAAATATTTATTATTATTATTATAATATTCTGGTTGTAGCCCCATCCCTCATCTCCTCCTGGTCCCACACTCCCTCCCTCTTCCCGATCCCTCTCTCCTAGTCCACTGATAGGGGAAGTCCTCCTACTGTCTGACCCTAGCCTATCATGACCCATTAGGACTGCCTGGATCCTCTTCTTCTATGCAAGCTGGCTAGCTCGCCCCACCAGGGAGAAGAGATCAAGGGGCAGGCAATGGAATTCATGTCAGAGACTGTCTCTTCTCCCCTTACTAGGGAACCCACATGGAGACTGAGCTGTCTATGTGCTACATCTGAGCAGAGGGTCTAGATGATCTCTATTCATGGTCTTTGGTTGATGCATCAGTCTCTGCAGTTCCTCCTGGGCCCAGCTTTTGGGGGGGGGGGGCTTTGTTTGTCTCCTTGTGTGGCTCCTGTCCTCTCCAGGTCCCTCTATATCCCCCTTCTTCCATAACATTCCCTGTGTCTCTGTCCAAGGTTTGGCTGTGAGTTTCTGCATCTGCTTTGATCCCCTGCTGGGTGGAGTCTTTTCGAGGATGTCTGTAGTAGGCTCCCAGTAGTAGATATCTTTCCTGAGTGGGATGAGGCTCATACATGGACATAAAGGGTCCTTTGTGGGTCAGGCCCTGCACACAGTGCAGTAGTGGTGTTGCCCAGTGTCCGTTTATTTCCTTCAGTGCTCAGTAGCCGTCGGCCTTCCGTGTGCAAGTCCACAGAGCTCCGCGCCTCAGATTTGCTCTGTGGACGAGGACAACTTCTGATCCTACCACTTCACCTCCCAAGGGCTGGGGTTGTAGGTGTGTGCCTTTAGTTGGTATCACATTGTCTCATAGGTTCCTTTACTTTAACCGTGGTATTATAGTTCGCATATGAAGTGTTCTTCCAAAGGTTCTTGTATAGAAGGCTCAGTGTTTAGATTGTGGTACAACTGGGAAGGGGTTGGATCATGAGGGAAGCTTACTTCACCAACAGCATTAATCTGCTGAATCAATAGCTGAATGGAAAGGGAGACTTAGTTAAAGGAAGGAAATAGTTAAGGGCCTGCCTTTGAAGGTTATACCTTGTCCTTAAGACCTCACTTTTTTTTTGTGTTGGTTCCCAACCACCATGTGGTGAATAGCTTCTCTCTGGCATGAGGTTTCTACCTTACCAAAAGCCTAAAAGCAATGGATCTAGTCAGCTATAGATCGAAATCCCTGAAACCAGGAGCCAAAATAAAATGTTCTTCCCTTATATTGTTTTCTCAAGTAATTGTCACATTAATTTCTGTGATTAGGGTGATTAGCATACTTGATATGACTTCCTCTAGATTTGAACATATTTACAATGGCTATTACGTTATTATTATTATATCTGACATCTAGTCACTTTTCCCCTCACCTTTCTCAAGACAGGGTTTCTATGTGTAATAGAGCCCTGGCTGTCCTGGAGCTCAAATTCACAGAGATCCACATGCCTCTGCCTTGCAAGTTCTGGGATTAAAGGCATGCGCCACCTCTCCTGGCTTCATCTAGCCACTCTTAAAGAGAGTTTATTACTTGCCTTATTTCTGTTGTATGGTTATACTTTTCTGTTCATACACCTTACAGGCCTTTTTGAAAGGACATATGACAGCAACTTTGGTCACTGTACCAACCTCTGGAGGCTTATTATTTGCTTTTTTAAACTTATTTAATGACTAGCTAGCTTATTTTAGTAGTCTTTCTCTATATTCTCTCTGATTTCATTCTGTAGAAAGTACAGTCAATTTAGGGTGATATGATTGTGGCAGAGCTATCTTTGACATCTCTTTTCCTGCCACATCCAGTTTTTAAGCTCCATCGGTTGTAGTCTTATTGCTCTCTTATTTTCAACAGTGATTTGGGGCATAAATTACTTAACAGGCTGATCCTGTCATATTAGAGCTACTTTGAAGGAGTAGTTTCTGAGTTTATTGTTTGAGATTTGTATTTACCACTGGAGAGTTCTTTCCAGCTACCTTTTCTCCAGTTCTCTCCAGCAAACTCTTTGGTCTATGATTTTCCCTGTTCAAGTGTGTTTTGTTTTTTCTAGTTTCAACTATTTAAGTTCAGCTGTGATATAAAAGTATTAAATGAAAATTCCGTATGTAAGCAATTCATAAGCTTTTAGTATGTATGTTAGTATTGGGGATTGAACCCAGAGTCTTGTACATGAAGGCAGGTGTTCTGCCACTGGGCCATATTCCTGGCCTCTATAGGTCTTAAATTATGAACTGATCTGTATAGAATGAAGTCCAAATGCTTTCCCCTACTCCGGGTGTGAATCCTGTCTTTTTTCAGAGCACCCTTGCTGTCTATGAGCCCGTCTGTCAGTCACTGTCAGGCTCGGCAGGCACATGGAGCGGCAGTGCGGCACTGTGTTCAAGAAACCTTTGTTTTACTTCATACAAGTCCCCAATGCAAAGAGTAGCCATGCCAGCAAATTGGACATGCCAAAGAGAAAGCATAAAGGGACAGTGCTCTTAACCACTGAGCCATCTCCCCATCTTTCCTTTTCGGAGAAAAGGTGAAAGTTTCAGTCAATGAGAAAAGGAAAAAAAGTATGCTGAAGTTGTTAAGCAATAAGAATCAACTTGTCTGTGAAACTGTGGGGAAGAGAAAATAAATTCATGTGTTCATTTTGTTGTTATACCTCAAATTGCAAAAGTTATGGCCACAGTGCATCATGGAGAAAACATTAAGCTTATCATTGGTGTATTTGTATGGGAAAAAACATATTCCATAGGGTTTGGTGCTACCCACCATTTAACATCTTTAACATCGTGTGTGTGTATAGGAATGGGGGAAATTGAAATCTGTAGAGAATTGTGGACTGCTGTGTATTTAGAAGCCGTCAGTAGTTCTGCAGATGTCTTGAGCTTAGGGTGACTTGAAGCCTGCTTTCCCTCCACGCGATACCTTGAGCCAAGGCTCTGAAGCTCTAGATGAGTCAAACTTTTCTTTAAATTTACTCTCCCTGTAGGAGTTGAGCACTCAGCAGAGGGGCATCGATGGCCTTGGGTCTCCACGGTTTGTCTGTCCTGATGTGTAATTGTTATCATATTGCTTATGGAAATGGTGGTTGAAGTCTAGTATCCTTTGTGGTGCCACATCCTGTCAGCATGAGGGCTGAGCAGAAGGGAGGCCTACCTGGTAACCACACTCACAGAACGTGACACCAGCCACAGGTAGCTGGTAGGAAGATGAGAAATGTGTTCTGTCTCTTCCAGGGTCCAGCTAGACAGCTAAGGGAAAAGTAGCCCTGTGTACTTGCTACAACATTCTGGAACAGAATTCTGTCTCAGTCAGTGCATGTGGGCAGAGTCAGTAAGTAGCAGGGTCAAAGACTGCTACACTTTGCCTTCTTGTCAAATTTTGGTAGATTTTCTTTAGCATGTGTGTTTCTTTATTTGTTATATGCCCTTAAAAGTTTAAAAAAATGCCTTCCTCAGTTGTTTTTCTTTTATTGAAAATAGATTGTTTTTCACATATAATATATCCTGATTATGGTTCCCCCCAACTCCTCGCAGTTTCTGCCTACCTCCTTCCATCCAGATCCACTCCCTGTTTCTCATTAGAAGACAAACAGGCTCTATGGAATAGTAAGATAATGTAACGCAATATAATAAGATATAATAACATAAAACAAAAACTAGCACACTGGAATTGGACAAAACAAACAAGCATAAGGAAAAGAGCTCAAGAGAAGGTATAAGAAACAGAGACCCACTCATTTGCACATTTAGTAATCCCATAAGAATACTAAGCTGGGAGCCATAATGTATACACAAAGGACCTATAGGTTAAAAAGAGAGAAGAAAAAAAAATATATATATAATAGAAAACAAAAAAGTAATTAGATGAAATTAGAGAACTGGGTGCAGTGGCTCACACCTGTAATCCCAGCACTCAGGGAGGCAGAGGCAGGTGGATCCCTTTGAGTTCAAGGCCAACCTGGTCTACAAACCGAGTCCAGGATAGAGGGCTACACAGAGAAACCCTGTCTCCAAAAACAAACAAGCAAGCAAACAAACAAACAAACCGAAGTCCTGACACAACATTATGAGACAAGGAACCTCCAAAGATGCTGCTGAGTTTATTGAGTGAGTGATTTATTTATTTATTTATTTATTTATTTATCTATCTATTTATCTATCTATCTATCTATCTATCTATCTATCTATCTATCTATCTATCTATTTATTTATTTATTTATTTTTTATTTATTTTCTGTTGGCTGGGCATGCAGCCTATGCTTAAGAATAGTTTTTTGTGTTTTTTTTTTTTTTTTTTTTTTTTTTTTTTTTTTTTTTTTTTTTTTTTTTTT
>NW_026596046.1:36765162-36777980 GCF_907164565.1 Psammomys obesus
TTTTTTTTTTTTTTTTTTTTTTTTTTTTTTTTTTTTTTTTTTTTTTTCTCCAGTGCCTTGGAGGAAACTAAATTTTCATTTGCAAGTGGCTAGCTATTAGAGATTGTGTGTATCCACTTCTTCTTTCAGCTCTAGGACCCCAACTGGTGTAGACCTATGCAGGCCCTATGTGCTCTGCTCCAGTCTCTGAGTTCATATGTGCACGAACAATGTTGATTTAGAGGGCCTTGTTTTCTTGTCTTCCATCCATCCCCTCTGGCTCTCACACTCTTTCTACCTGCTCTTCAATGGAGTTCCCTGAGCTCTAGATGGGCTATTTATTCCAAGGTCTCTAACTCTCTGCATGAAGTCTGACTGTGGGTCTCTGTATTTGTTCCCATCTGATGCAAGAGGAATCTTCTCAATGATGTCTGAGTATAGGAGAATGTCATTAGGAGTAATTTTATTGCTACTTAAAAAAATAGCAGTATCTGTTTTTATTCTAGGTCTTTGGCCATCTAGTCTCAGGTGCTTAGTCACCCAAAGTAATGCCAGTATAGATTTCATCTCACGGAGTGGCCTTAAGCCAGGTCAGCTCTGGGTTGGTAACTTCCACAGGCTTTGTGCCATCATTGCCTCAGCCTATCTTACAGGCAGAGCATCATCGTGCGTGGAAGAGTTTGTGTCTGGGTTTGCATTTGTTTCTTTTTTGGTAGTGTGCAGAGTGTCTTCCTGTACCAAAGATACTAGAAAGTAGGGGTGAAGGCTGCATGTAGGCACCAGCTCAACATCACCATGTTCAGTGAGTTGTTTTGGTGTTGTCTTTAGAAATGGGGCCTTGCTGTCAGTTTGTGGAGAGATAGTCTTTGTAACAGACTGGATTCTTTGGGGGTTCCCATGGGACCTCTTTGACCAAGAACTCAATTTGGTCACAAGAGATGTCCGGTTGGGGCTCTGTCTCCCCATTATTTAGTGATTTTATTTAGGTCACCTTCATAAGTGTATATACTTTAGGAAGTTTCTACTTATTAGGTTTCCGTGGTACCCCTTAAATAGCCCTTTATTTTAGCTGTCTTTCTCCATTACTCTCCTTTGTCCTTCTGTCCCCCTCCCTATTTGATCCTCCTGTCCCAGTCCCCTCCCATCCATCCATAACTATCTATTCTATTTCTCTTTCTTGGCGATATCTGTCTGTTCCCCTCTAGTTCCTTATTCTGCGCCTGATCTCTGCGGTTCTGTGTGTTGTGACTTGGTTATCATTGACTTAACGGCTAATCTTCACACACAAGTAAATACGCGCCATGTCCGTCTCTCTGGGTCTGGGAGAGCTCACTCAGAATTGTTATCGTTATCTTTGACTCCATCCATTTACTTTCAGATTTCATGATTTCATTCTAATGTCCGAGCAATACTCCATTGTGTAAATGTACCACAGTTTTAAAACATCTGCTTTTCTGTTTAGACATCTAGGTTGTTTCTAATCCCTGACTATTAAGAATAGAACAACAATGGACACGATTGTACAAGTGTCTTTGTGGTAGGATGAAGCATCCTTTGGGTAGATTGATTCATCTTCCTGAGCAACCGTCACACTGATTTCCATCGTCGCTCTACACGCTTGCCCTCCCACCCACAATGTGTTTCTCTTATTCCACATCCTTGGTAGCATGAGCTATCACTTGTGTTATTGATCTGAGCCATTCTGATGGATATAAGATGAAATCTCAGAGTAATTTTGATTTGTATTTCCCTGATAGCTAAGGGTGTTGAACATTTCTTTAAGTGTTTATCAGTCATTTGACTTTCCCTTTTTGGGAATTTTCTATTTAGCTCTGTAATCCACTTTTTAATTGGGTTGTTTGTTTTCTTGATATCTTTTTTTTTTAGTTCTTTATGTATTTTGGATATTAGCCCTCTACCAGGTGTGCAGCTGGTATTTTTTCCGTTCAGTTGGCTGCCACTTTGAATGGTGGTGAAGTTTTCAGTATCACGAAGTCCGTTTCTTGGTTGTGGGTTTTGCCTGTGCTACTGATGCTCCGTGAGAAAGTCTTTTCCTGTTCCCCACGTTCTCTTCTGTTAGGTTCAGTGTATCTGGTTTTATGTTGCGGTCTTTGTTTGATACGGCGTTGAGTTTTGTGTAGGATGGTGAATATGGATCTGTTTGCATTCTTCTACACGTAGATGTCCAGTGTGACCAGCACCATTTGTTGAAGTTGGCATCTTTTTTTTCCAGTGTGTATTTCTGGTTTTATCAAAACTCAGGTGTCCATGGATATGTGGGTTTATATCTGGGTCTTCAATTCCATTCTGTTGATCAATGTGCCAGTTTTTGTGTTAGTACCATGTGAATTTTATTACTATAGCTTTGCAGTCCAATTCAGAATTGGAGATGGTGATACTTACCAGCAGCTCTTTTATTATTGAGGATTGTTTTACCTATCCTGGGTGTTTTTTGTTTCCATATGAAGCTGAGGATTGTCCTATCAAGATCTGTGAAGAATTTTCCTGTAATATTGATGGCTATTGTATTGAATCTGTAGATTCCTTTTGATAGGATGGCCATTTTTACTATTTTAACTCTATCGATCCATGAGCACGGGAGATCTTTCCATCTTTTGATATCTTCTTCAGTTTCTTTAATATCTAAAATTTTTAATACATACGTCTTTCACTTACTTGGTTAGAGATTCTCCAAGATATTTTTATATTATTGAAGGCTATTTTCTGATTTATTTCTCAGTCTGTTTTGTCATTTGTATATAGGGGCTCTACTGATTTATATGAGTTTTTTTTTTTTTTTCCAGCTATTTTGCTGAAAGTGTTTATCAGCTGTAGGAGTTTTCTGGTAGAAATTTTAGGGTTATTTATACATGCTGATCATCTTCAAATAAAGATACTTTGACTTCTTCCTTTCCAGTTTGTATGTCCTTGATCTCCTTCGGTTGTTTTACCTCTCCAGCTGGGACTTCAAACACTGTATTGAATAGTGGACAGCTTTGTTCTTGACTTTAGTGGGATCGATTTAGTGGGATTGATTTTAGTTTCTCTCCATTTCAGTTGATATTGTCTATGGGCTTGCTGTAAAGCGCCTTTAATATGTTGAAGTATGATTTTTGTATCCATAATATCTCCAGGACTTTTACTATGAAGGGGTGTTGAATTTTGTCAAAAGCCTTTCTTCATCTAATGAGATGACCATGTAGTTTCTGCCTTTCAGTTTGTTTATGTGATGGATTGCATTTATTGGTTTTTGTATGTTGAGCTAACCTTGCATCTCTGGGATGATCCTTACTTGATCATGGTAGATGATCTTTTTGATGTGTTCTTGGGTTAAATTTGTAAGTATTTTATTGAGCAATTTTGCAGATAGGGGCTCTATTGATTTATATGAAAAGGGAAAATGGTCTGATATTCTTTTCTTTGTTGGGTCTTTATGTGGTTTGGGTATCAGGGTAACTGTGGCCTTATAAAATGAATTGGGCAATGTCCCTTCTGTTTTATTTTGTGGAATAATTTGAGAAGTATTGGTATTAGCTCTTTTTTCAAAGTCTGGTAGAATTCTGCAGTAAAACCATCTGGCAAAAGCGGTTTGCTTTTTTTTTTTTTTGGGAGATTTTTAATGACTGATTCTATTCGCTAGTAGTTATACATCTGTTTTATATGATCTTGATTTAACTTTGGAAGAGGTATTTATCAAGGAAATTATCCATTTCTTTTAGATTTTCCAAAATTATGAAGCACAGGTTTTTAATGTATGTCTTTATGATTCTCTGGGTTTCCTCAGTATTGTTGTTAAATTCCTCTTTTCATTTCTAAGTTTGCTAATTTTAATATTCTTTCTCTACCTTTTAGTTAATTAGGATAAGGATTTGTCAACGTTACTGATTTTCTCAAAGAACTAACTCTTTGTTTCACTGATTCTTTGTATTTTTTGTTTGTTTCTATTTTATTGATTTGAGCTGTGAATTTGATTATTTTTTGCTGTCTATTCCTTTTGGGTGTGGCTTTTTCTTTTTGCTCTAGATCGTTCAGGTGTACTGTTACTAGTATGACATCTCCCCACTCTCCAATTTTTCTTTTTTAATGCTATGAACTTGTATCTCTGGGCAAGGTGAAAATCTACAATTAGCCTAGCTGCTCTCCTGGCTTGAGTGGCCTCTGGGTTCCCAGAGAATATCTTCCTCAGTTTTACTGGAGACTTGGTCCACATAGTTTCTCATAGTGTCAAGCTATAAATGCCTTCTATCCCAGCAGTTTTTGTAAATATCCTTTCTTCAATCCAGGCATTAGATAAGCTGACACAGTTTAGCTTCTGAGATAAAAGGAGATTGGGTGTGTTCATGGTCGCATGGGCATAGATTGCAAATATCCTTTTTGCTGCATTCTGTCCAGTGCTGTGTGCTCATTCTATGTAGATATGGCACTATTGACCCCAATTAAAAAGATGTTCTTTTCTCTCTGAGGAAATTCTTTCTAATTAGTGATCTATTTCTGTCCATCTGTCATAAAACAAAGGTCACCAACTGGTAGTCCTTGACTGTTTTGGATACTTTGGTTCTAATAGTTTGCAAGGCTGGAGATGTTAGGGTAACCCAGTCTTTGGTATTCTGTTTGATCTCAGAAAGCTTCAACCTTCGATGTTGCCTTTAGAATTTGTCCTGTGTCATGTACCTGATGTTACGGTGCAGCATCAAGGATGGTTCCGTGACAAAACTGCTCTTTATCATGAACCTCATATGTATTCTCTACTTTTATATGTACTGGTGTTGGAAATAAAGGGAAAAAGGAAAGCTTTGGAAGAAGTTTCCTCATGGCAGAGAGCTGGGAGACAGTTGGGGATCCTGTATTATTTGAAGTGGACAGTACAGGTCACAGCAGAGGAAGACCCAGCTTAGCTTTAGTCATGTTCAGGACTACTGTTAAGTAACCTGGATATAAACAGGTGTATGGTCAGGAGAAGATGAGTATTTTAGATGACCGAGTAGCATGGACAGATCCTTAGATTTGTGAAAAGGCTTGTACTTCCCAAGACTAGGGTTTTATCCCCATCAGGACTAGGAGAAAGAAGCATGCAGGGCTCAGACCACAGAAGGTTTTGGAAAAGGCTGTCTAGATTCAGTTAAAGTGGAGTCAGGGATTGTAAAGAATCCTAGTGTACAACAAAGGAGCCTTTGAAGTTAGTAGACTATCGTGCCTCCCCTTAATTTTCTCCATTACAGACCTTCTAGCACATTGGCTTTTGTTAGCAGACACTGAGGAAACATCTCTCTATGGGACCCTCTTAGATCTGAGGGGTCTGCAGCATTGTAATAGTTATGTTATCTTTAAAAAGAACTCCCCCACCCCTGCCACACACACACACACACACACACACACACAGATTTTTTTAAAGGATTTATTTATTAATTATTTATACATTTCTGCCTGCATGTTTTCCTGCATGCGAGAAGAGGGCACCAGATCTCATTATAGATGGCTGTGAGCCACCCTGTGGTTGCTGGGAATTGAGCTCAGGACCTTTGGAAGAGCAGCCAGGGCTCTTAGCCTCTGAGCCGTCGCTCCAGCCCTTTAGGTAGTATTTTAGGTTGTCGCAATTAAGTTATTTATAAGTAAGTGGTCTGTGTATGAGGGTGTTATTGTCACCTCCATTTTACAGATGATGTACATGATGTACTGGAGTAAGTGGTAGGTCCACAACTCAAACAAGGCAGCTAGTTCAGACGCAAGGTCTAGCTCCAATTCCAGCCAGTTTATCCCTCTTAACACCCGAGACATCCGCCCAGCATTCAGCGTGTTGTAGGGTAAACTTAAATAAGAGACGGCCTTTCAGCAATTTAATAACTGCATACCCTGCTCTGTGCCCGGGGCCTATACTTGTCAGTAAGTTTAGGGAGCTAAATTCATTATGAATTTAGTATTTTAGGAAATTTACACAATAAGTGAATAAAGAGACAAATGATAAGTATACTTTTCTATTTTTGAGTTGCTTAGAGAAAGTAGGAAGGGACTATAACTACTAATTATACTGTAGTGGGAATACTGTCATAAATGTATGTCCTCAGAACTAAGGGAACCAATAACTACCTACAAGTGTGGAAGACGGCACAGGGGCAGTGACTTTAACAGGCATAACGTTTTTATAGGCATAAAACATTTCATGTGGAGCATGTTGTGGAAAGGCCTGAAGCTACAAAAGTGCAGGATTTGCTTAAGAACTGGAAATGGCGTTAGTTGCTTTTTTTTTTTTTCTGGAAATAGCCAGAGAGTAAATGTTTTAGTGTTTACTAATCACAAAGTTTCTGTAGCAACTACTCAGTTTTCTTTATTTATTTATTGAGATAGTGTCTCACTGTGTAGTCCTGGCTGTTCTGAAACGTGCTGTGTAGACCAGGCTGGCCTTGAGCTCATAGAGACCTGCCTTCCTCACCTCCTGAGTGCTGGGATTAAAGGCCTGAGCCCCCACACCTGCATGGTGTGGAGGTAGCTGTAGATAATGTGTCAATGAATCGGCATTGCTGTATTCTCTAACGTTTCCATGCTGGGGCTGGGGACGTGGCTCAGCTGCTAGAGGCGGGCGTGCTTCGCTTCGATCCCCAGCACCACATGCACTGGACATAGTAGTGATAAAAACTTATAATCCCAGCACTCTGGAGGTGGAATCAGGAGGATCAGGAATTCAAGTTCTTCCTTGGCTATATAACACATTTGAGGGCATCCTAGGCTACATACTAAGGCAAATAAACCCCAAATGAAAAAAAAAATTATTTGTAATAAAAAGACTGTAAACTGGATTTGGCTTATTATGGCTATAGTAGCCTGACCCCCTGCTCTGGCAGAGAGTGAAGGAATGTTATTAGAAAGTAAGTCTATAGGTCACATTTTCAAAAGCCCAAATTCCAGGCTACGAAACGAGGGCTTTATGATGAGGAGTCATGGGATTTCAAGTGGAGAGTTGGTCTAGTTAGATTTGTGTTTCATAAAGGTCATGCTAGTGATTATTGGTTTTTTTTTTTTTTGTTTGTTTGTTTTTTGTTTTTTTGTTTTTTTGAGACAGGGTCATATGTAGCCCAGGATGACCTTGAACTCCTAATCCTATCTCCCAAGTGCTGAGATCATATTTGTACATCAATGTACCCCATTTCATTCTCGTGTTTATTTAAATTGGCAGACAACCTAGATGTATAAAGATGTGTGAGAAATGACTATCTTCTCCTAACCTTTTAGCTGTAGTTGGTGAACGCCACTAAGGGCGGTTATTTCACTTCTGAATCATTCCTGTTTTAGTACTCGGTATAAGCGGCACCTGGAGCTATCAGTTAAAATGAGTGTCCTTAAGAGGAATGTAATTCTGGTACTGAGGATGCTGAAACAGCGGGGTTACATGCTGTGGCTAGCCTGTACTACATAGCAAATCCCTGCATTGAAAAACAAGCAAATAACAACACACTAGGTATGTGGTGCATGCCTGTGCCTCAACACTTGGGGGGTGAGGCAAGAGGAGTTCAGGGCTAGCCTCAATACAAAACGTGAATCACAGCTAGATGTTTAAGGCACAAGAAGGGCTGAGGAATATGAGCTTTTAATATTTGTGGGGAGGGCCTTTAGAGGTACTGTTTGGTCTGAGAGACATAGAAGACATGTAATGAGGATCAAGGTTGGCTAGAGAGGAAGGAGGCAGTGCTAGAAGGGGTAGGTAGCTCTGGAGCCGCTCTGGTCCCTGCACTTGGAGGTGAACTCTTCTGTTTTCAAGTCAGTGAGCTCTGTCTCCCAAGGAGACTGGCTGGGGCTGGGCTGAGGGACTCTAGCGCTGTATCTTCCTTCTTCTCAGCTACCACCCACAGGGCTTCACTACTGCTTGGGATTGGCCTTGTGCTACCTCATGGAAGATCACTTTTCTGAGCTCATAGTGCTAAATATACCTAGTGACAGCTGGTGCCTTGGCACTTAGGCGAGCTGCTGAGCTGTCGTGCTAGCCAGTGCCACATTCCCCATGGTAAGACAAAACTTTTAGGGCACCTCCTTGGACCTTCTTGAGAGAAGAGCTCCTTGTTCTGAGCTTGAAACAGTAAATCCTTGTTCTGAGAGCCAAAAAGCAATCTGATTTTTGTTGTTGCTTTTTATTGCTTTTATACATTATTCTAGTTAAGACTTTAGCTATTTGCTGACTAAAGAACAAAATTTAGAGTAAAATAAAGTTAATTCTTATCTAAAATATAGTAGAAATTGGAGCTCTAGTTTAACATAATACCCTTTTAAAAATTTACTTATTTTCTGTATATTGGTGTTTTGTCTTCATATATGTCTGTGTGAGCTCATCAGATCCTCTAGACCTGAAGGACAGACACTTGTGAGCTGCCATGTGGGTACTGGGAATTGATCCTGGCTCCTCTACAAGAGCAACCAATGCTCTTAGCCACTGAGACATCTCTCCAGCCAATTCTTTCTCAGTATTGTACTGTGTGCTTATAATCCTAGCATGCAAAAGGCAGAGGCAGGAGGATTGCTACCAGTTTGAGATTAGCCTGGTCTACATATTGAGTTCCAGTTCTAGGCTAACCAGGGATACATAATGAGACTCTGTCTCGGAACAAAACAAAAAGAAAAGAAGAAAGGGGGGGAGGCAGTCTCTCATGTAGTCCAGGATAGTCTCAGACTTCCTATGTAGCCAAGGATAACCTTGAACATCTGATCCTCCTGCTTCTACTTCCCAAGTAGTGGGATTACAGCTGTGCATTTACTATGCCTGGCTTAAACAACAACAACAACAACAAAACAATTCTTGTATATTTTGTTTATAACTGGATAACCGGGAGCTTCTGCTAGGAAACATGGTTTTGAAGGGAAGAGAGATACATAACAACTCTGATAGGATACACACTGGAGTTGTGGGAGCAGAAAAGTCAAGATGTTTTTGTTTTCTGTACTTATTGTTGAGTTATGTGTTGAAGCTTAGAAGTGCTTTTGTGAATACCGGGAACCATTAAGCACGGTGCCTCTGTGGGTCTGAGGGTCTCCGGCGAGCTGTCTAAATGCTGCATAGAGCGTGAGTGACGGGGGCTGACTAGACAGCACATGCTCCTCAGGGGCAGCTGCTGTTGGCCCTGCTGTCTCGTTGCGCATGCATGTGGGCCTAGGAGTGGAGCCAGAGGATGAGGCTTGAACCTTCATTAGCTCCTTAAGCACCAACCCTCTGCTCTCGTTTCCTTTTCCGCTCTGATATGGACAATTGATGTTTTCCTCAGTGTTAAGTAAAACATGAAGAAAATCTTCATTACCTGCTACATTTCAGTCCTGGAGAGATAGTAGTTAAAGGTGTACATTACTCTTCTGGAGGTCCCCTGAGTTGTTAAGTCCAGGACCAAGGTGGAGCTGCTGCTTCTGTGCTGCTTCTGTTCTCTCATGTACACAAATGCACACAGAGGTATAAATTTAAAAATTACATTTGAAATGAAACAGTTTACATAAAACCTCATTAGTTCCCATTCTTTTTTCTTTAGTTTTCCTTTTTTTTTTTCCCAAGACAGGGGTTCTCTGTGTAGCTCTGTCTGCCCTTGAATTTGCTGTGTAGACCAGGCTGGCCTTAAACTCAGAGCTGACATCCACCTCAGCTTCCCCTGTGCTGGGATTAAAGGCATGTGCCACTATGTTGAGCCAGGCTTTCCTCTTCTTCGCTGTGATCTTCCTTTCCTCTTCCTTTCTTCCAGTCTCTCCTCCCTTATTTTTACAAAGAGTTCAAAGTCATCCTCAGCAACATAGCAAGTTCCAAGTTAGCCTTTCACAGAGTTTATGAGACTTTGTCCAAAACAGTGAGACTTTGACCAAAACTAGCAAACAGACAAACCAACCAGACAGACTTGAGAACTGGAGCCACTGGGAACATAGCTCAGTGGGTAAGGAGCCTGCACGCAGGTGTGAGGACTTGAGTTTTGGTCTCCATCATCCATGTAAAAAGCTGAGCACCACAGCACATATCTTCAACTCCAGGCCTGGTGTGGGTGGGCAGGCGGATGCCTGGGGCTTGTTGGCCAGTCAGCCTAGTGAAACTGACGCTATCCAGCTCAGAGAGACTTTGCGTCAGAAGGTGAGGTGAATGTTGACCTCTGGCTTCTGCAAGTCATATGCACACGTAATGTCATACATGTAGCTGTGCACACGCGCGCACAGAAACACCGCGTATTTCTTTTACATGTAACTCTTCTTTGTTTCCCTGTGGCTTGTTGAATCCACCATCACTCTCTCTATAATAATAATAAAGATATGAGAGAAGAATTATAACATATGTTTCTTTTTGTTTTTTTCCAAGACAGGGTTTCTCTGTGTAGTTTTGGCTGTCCTGCTTTGTAGACCAGGCTGGCCTCGAACTCACAGAGGTCTGCCTACCTCTGCCTCCCAAAGTGCTAGGATTAAAGGTGTACACCACCATTACTGGCTGTATATCTAATTTTTTCACATGAAACATGTAACTGTTTCTGAACTGAAAAATGGTTCTCACTCGCAACTGAGACATTCACATACAAAGATACATGAGTGGGGCTCATAAATAGTGCATTGGGAACGTGTTATGTCACTTATGTGGCGATCTTGGTTGGCTGTTTTCCAAGCATCTCATATGACTTGTATGCTTTCCCTTGCAGTTCCTAAGGGAAGACCTTAATTACCACGATCCAACAGTGAAACATAGCACCTTCCATGGTGAGGATAAGCTTATCAGCGTGGAGGACCTGTGGAAGGCATGGAAGTCATCAGAAGGTAATGGGCAGCCTGGCTGTTGGTCCTAGTTGTCAGAGGTTTCAAGAAGAGTGAAGATGAACAGAGGCATGGCCTTAAAAGGACATGAACAAAAATGTTTAACACGAAGTGACTTACTGAAGTCATTCTGTGTAGTCATGGAATACGACGGAATTATAGTCAATATGCTGGGAAAGGATTTGAAGTTGTCCTTCAGGATGTCTTGAATCCCAGCCTATCAACTTCTGTTCTCACGCTGTCCCCCATAGAAATCTACCGGCTCGTCCTGTCATCTCCAAAGATTGCTGTTTTTTTGTTTGTTTGTTTGTTTTACAGTTTTTTGAGGCAGCCTGTTCTGTACTCAGTGTTCAGACCCACCTCCTCTGAGTCCTAGATGATTCAAAGGTTGAGTGGTAGTAAAGATGGGTCCATTCCTGAATCTTTCATACCCACCCCAAAGTTAAATAGTCCTTCATCTTTGAGTAAAACATTTTCAGCCTCTTTCTGGTCTAGATTTCCTTTCTGTAAACATTTTTATAATATCTTTCTTAGATCCGTGAGTTGGGCATAGACACCTAGATGTGGTTTGATTCATACAGTTGAATTGCATTGCCATCTTTGGACCCTGGGCATGTGCTAACACTGCCTGATTAAATGCTAATGCCTTCAGTGGTCACATTCCTGACACTTGTTGAATTTATCAGTGAAAACTTTAGACCTTTCTAATATTAAATCTCCTAAACCATAGCTACCTTGTTTCCCACCCCTGGAACATTTTGTTCAGAATTCTGAGTGAAGGGGTATGTTCAGTTTTATTAGATAAAATAACAGGCCTTTTATCTCTGTGGCTGGAGCACCCTTGGGTCTCAGGAAGACTGGAAGCTGTGCCTTAGCATGTAGTTCAGCTGGCAGCTGTCTTGCTTCACATGTGCAAAACCCCGAATTTGCTTCCCAACACTGGAAAAAGTAGCTTCAGTCGTCACACGTGTAATCCCAGCTCTTGGGAAGTGGAAGCATGAGGATCAGAAATTTAAGATCATCTTCACGAAGTTCTAGGGCAGCCTGGGATCTGTGAAAGCCAGTGTCTCTTAGATAGGTAGGTAGGTAGGTAGGTTGGTAGGTAGATAGATAGATAGATATTGGAAATAGGTTTTTCCCAAGGTCTGATAGAAGAGATGTGTCCTAGTTTATCTTCTCTTGCTGTGACCAAAAACCAACTTGGGGAGGAAAGGGTTAATTTGGGTTCTAGCTTACAGTCAGGAGAAACCCAGGCATGAACATAGAGGCTGGAACTGAAGCAGAGACCATAAAGGAATGCTGCTTCCTGGCTTGTTCTTTGCGGCCTGTTCACCATGCTTTCTTACATGACCAGGACCACCTGCCTTGGGGCGACACCACTCATGGGGGACTGCCCTTCCATCTTGTATGGAGACATTTTCTCAGTTGAGCTTCCCTCTCCTAAGACAATCCTAGCGTATATCATGTTGACAAAAAACTGAACAATTCGAGGTATTTGAAAAGGTTAAACATTAGTGATCCAGGGTTTCTGAATTTTGAGACTGTCTCCTTGTGTTGCCCATGCTGGCCTTAGAGTCTTAGAGTCTCCTTTCTTAGCCTCTGAAGCAGCTGGGACTGTAGGCACCTGGGTTTTTTGTTTTCTTTTTTGTTTTTGTTTTCCTGGTTTTCAGATGAGGAAACTTGTACTTGGCTTATATAATTGTGTGTCCATTGTCAGGTATTCAGGAGAGCCAGGAATAGCTGTAGATCTTCTGATCCTTGTAGAGCCGTGATCTCTTTGTCGTCTGAGGGCAGACAGTACTGCTATTAGTAGACTGAGGCTGTTCTGTTCTTATTCATATTCTTACCTGGGATTGTGGAATTTAAATTTGAGAGGGAACATGTGTATATAGATAGCATTAGATTCATTGATTTGTAGCAGGAGATGGAGCAGCTGCTGCTACTTAACTGTTTTATCAGTTTAGAAGAAGCATGTAGGAGAAAGCCTGGAAATCTAACAAACATACATGCTTGTGCTCACGTGCACATACAAGCTTTACACACACACACACACACACACACACACACACACACACACACACACATACCTCACC
>NW_026596046.1:36778080-36792137 GCF_907164565.1 Psammomys obesus
CCCCCCCCCCCCACCCCCCCCCCCCCCCCCCCCCCCCCCCCCCCCCCCCCCCCCCCCCCCCAGTCTCATGTGTCTTTATACTCTTGAGCAGCTCAGGCTATCTACTGATGAGAGAGGAAGCAAAGGCATGAGCTTTGGAGTTCTATTAGCATTGCCAAGAAAGATCTTTCAGCGGGCTGTTCAATTTTTATTTTCTTCTCTAATAACATGATGATAAGGCACCTACTTTTTAAGAGTAGGTTTTATAAGTACAAACTTACAATGCAAGAGGCAAGGAGTACATTCTTGGCCTTTTCTACAAAGCTCAAAGAAAAGTGACTGAGAAAGGAAAGTGACCAAAGGAAGGCAGAAATAGAGGCTTGAATCATAATACTAGAAAACAGCCCCAGGCAATTTTCTGGTAAGAACTTTATTTCTGGACTTAGCAACTCTTTGGAACACTTCCAGTGTATTTCAAATTACAGGAACATGGAAGACAATGGAGTAAGAAGGGACTGAAAGTCGTTTACCCTTAGCAGTAAAACATTCTGACATACAGCCATGTGCCTCGTGGCTGAGAAGTCATACACATGTACCTTTCAGTGATTGTACATGTACCATGTGATTTCATAGACTAAAAGTAAGAACCTTCTTGCGTCCAATAATTTTCCTCATTATTTAGAGAAAGGCTCCTATCTTCTCTCTAGAGTGACAGTTTCCAGAGTACAAAAGGCGTGTAGTATTCTGGCACTTAGTCAAACTGGCTGGCCTAAGTGTCGCTAACTGGGGTTGATATCAGCTTTAGTCATTTATGTTCAGAACATTAGCCGGCTAATGTCGCGCCTTTTTGTTTGATTAGTGTTGTTAACATTATCTGACTAATGTTGGCAACCAGTCTTTAGTTTTTTTCTTGTTTATTTTCCTTTTTGTTTTTCCCTCCCCCCTCCTTCCTTTCCCTCCCTCCCTCCCTCTCCTTTTTCTGTTACTTAGATCTTAGCAGAAAAGTCTGCTAACCTCTTCATTAACCCAAATCTGGATTTTAATAATAAAAACAACAGCAACTCAGAAACTACTCTGACACATATATAGTACTTCACATATGCTAAGCACTGTTCTTTATGTCCACTAATTTCTCACTTAACTTTATGGTGTATAGTTACTGTGGTTATGAATTATCTCTATTTTCAGATGTGGAAAATGAGGCAAAGAGATTAAGTGTAACAATGGACTATAATTCTGCCACTAACTACGCAGAGTTATTTCAGATGTCACAGGTTAAGATCAGAGTCCTAACAGATCTGCTCTGGCATCTAACCGCCATCAGTTAGAAAGCTGGGGAGTTCCCAGGCCTTTTGTACTTTACTGCCGCTTCTGCTCCTGCTACTTTTCCTCTTTCTATTAGTTGTTGCTACATTTTTAAGAGAAAAAGAAAATTTGTTTATTCCCTTCCTTTTTTTTCCTCTGTTGAGACAGCATCTCAAGTGGCCAAGGCTAGCTAGCTTTGAACTCTTGATCCGAGTGTTTTTCTGTCTCCTGAATCCAGGGATTACAAGCCTGTGGCCTGGTGCTTGCTCCACTACCCCTCTACCACCGCACTGTTTTTTAAGTGTTGGAGCTCAGATCCAGGCTTTCACAGATGCCAAGCTTGAATATCACTAAGCTATTCTCCAAAGCCCCTAAATAATTTTTCTTTCTGATAATTGAACCAAAATTGACATCTATGTTATTATCTAATAACACAGTCACTTTGTGTTTTATTTTAAATACGTGCTGGAAGATAAAAGGCCTTACTTCTATCCCCATATAGTAGGAAAGCGACATCCCTCTCTGCAGCCTGAAAATTCTTGTTGATTCTTATGCACATCTCCTGTGCTGCCATAGCTTGATTTTTAGCAGCTTTCTCATGTGAGTTCCTGTGGTGGTGTTGCCATACATTATAAACATTTAAAGTTTATCTTGTTCTGTGTTTCGGCAAATGCATACAGTTGTGAGGTCATTGCACAGTAAAGGCAGCCTGAGTTCATTACCTCATAGTGGTCTGTAATCTCTCCTTCTTCTCAATAACTACTGCTGCGTGTGGTGGCGCACACCTTTAATCCCAGCACTTAGGAGGCAGACGCAGGTGGATCTCTGTACTCAAGGCCAGCCTGGTCTACACGGTGAGCTCCAGCACACTCAGGGCTACATAGAGAAATCCTGTCTTGAAAAGCAAAACAAAAAAATTCTAACATTCAGGAGGCAGAGGCAGAAGGATCTCTGTATTCAAGGCCAGCCTGGTCTACACAGTGAGCTCCAGGACAGCCTAGACTACCTAGAGATACCCTGTCTTAAAAAGAGAAGTGGTCTGATGCTGTAGTATGCTAGCAGTACCATACATGAAACTCTGGGTTCTGTTCTCAGTATGAACCACGTGAACTGGGTATAATGGACACACTCTTGGAAATCTAAGAATTTGGAAAATGGGGACACGAGAATCAGGAGTTCAAGATCATCGTCGACTACATGGAGAGTTGGAGGCCACTCTTGGCTACCTCAGACCCTGACTCAAACAAACAAACAAACAAACAAACAAAGATTGTATTGAAATATTCTCTTTTGGAATCTTTCCTGAAAACCACCATCTAGATAATGTGTTCTGTGTTCCCATAGCCTCTGATGTTTACCTTATCATTTCACTAAACACACTAATTACAATCTGTTACTCAGCCTGTTTCCCTATCAGTTTGAAATCAGCATCTTATATGATCCCATTTTCTAACACTTAGTTCTGTACTCAGCCCAGATTAGGAAAGAAGTCCAAAACTTGTCCTTGTCTCTACCATTGTTCCATCTTCCAAAGCTCTTCTGCTGCTGTGCCTTTAACAGTATGTGCTTGTGGGGTTTAATAAACCAGAGTTTGCACAGGAACTTAGTAGAGTGGCCTGTCATAGGAGGCCTAGGCTTCAGGCCCAGATTATTCTTACAGTGATGTTTCAGGATTTGATATTGACATCTTTCTAGGAAACTAAAATTCCCAGATAGTGGCAGTGGGAAGGGAAACTCTGAGACAACCCAGTTCCAGGCTGCATCCCATCTTTAAAAAGAGCCACTTTGGGAGGACTGTGTAGCTTCTATGGTTGCTTATATTTAGAATAGACGAAAAAAAAAAACCCTCACTTATTCAATTAAAATTTTAATTTATTTTTTTATTTTATGTGTATGTGTACTTTGCTTGTATATATTGTTGTGTGCTTTGTGTGTGCCTGGCACCCACAGAGGCCAGAAGAGAGTGTCAAATCTCCTGAGAAGGAACTGGGGTTACGGATGGCTGTGAGCTGCCGTGTGAGTGCTGGGAATGAACCTAATGCCTCTAGAAGAGCAGCCAGTGTCCTTAACCACTGTACCATCTCTCCTGCTTCTTCCATTAATTGTTTAAGTTAGCCTACACGTAAGCTTTGTGATGCCTTTTCTGTCAGTGAGTTGCATGACCTCCTTTAGGCCTGCACATCACCTGATCTCTCCAAGAGAACACTTACCACACCGCTGTGTCCGTCATTTCCTCTTGCCTCTTCCTTTTTCTGAAAGAGCTCTGTGCTGATAGCACACTCTAGCACCTATGGTAAATACTCTTAAAAGCTCGGTGAATGCGTGCATAAACAAACGGTGATGGTAACAGTAAACGTGGCTGAGGCTCGTCTGGAATACCTGGTCCTTCTGCCTCCACTCCCAAGTGCTAGGACCCCAGGTGCGCTCTGCCATAGTTGGCTAGCTACTATTTCCTTAGAACTTATTATAGGAAAGGGAATTCCGAACGTCCTCACTATACCATTTAAGACTCTACTTATCACCATTTTATAAGTAACAAAAATGAGACCGAGAAACTTTTAGCAGCTTGTTCATGATCTTACGTTTAATAAGTGATGTTTGGTTCAAGGCACATGACTCCAAAGCCCGGCTAGGCCTTTGTAACTGCCAGGCCATATTCTACTGGCAGAACAAATGACTGACTGAGGTTGACTGGGTGACCAGATAATTCACTAATAGCTGTGTGAAAGAGACTCAAAAGGTTTTGGCAACTTTCCTCATAGACGTAGTTCTCTTGGGATGAGGGTTTGAAACCACAGAAGTAGATGAGGCTTCGTCTAGAGGCACCACAAGTCCATTATGGGAAAGAGATACTGACTCAGGAGCTCATTTCTTATTGCTTATTCTTTTCCTGCCAAGAGAAAAGATTGGCCAAGGCCAGTATCTGCCTTGGCGCATCCCTGGAGGATAGCTATAGCTGAAGTACTAGGAGTGATACTTATTGTCCTTCTGCTGATGTGCCCTTACCCCCGTATCAACATGACTCACAGCTTCATTTTATTTTCTACTCAGATGTTACCTCACCGGAGAGGCCTCTTCTTCCTTAAAAAGGCTTTTCTTTTTATATTTATTCTTACTGCTTAATTTTTCTTAGTTGTGCGTATCTCCACTTGATGTTTTTATTGTGTTTTTAAACCTTTTCATTTATTATATAATTTATCTATTTTTAAGACATGGTTTTACTATGTATCCCGACTAGCTTGAAACTTGCTACATAGACCAAGCTAACCTTGAATTCACAGAGATCTTCCTACCTCTGCCAGGGTTAGACACGCCTGTAATGCTGGCTTATCTTAGTGTGTGATCGTGTGGAGATCAGAGGATAATTTGCAAGAGTTATTTTTTTTTCCTTTCACGTCATAGGTCCCAAGAACTAAAACTCAGTTTGTCAGGCTTGGTTGCAAGTAGTTTTTCAGGTACCATTACCTGCTGAGCCATCTCACAGGCTCTGTTTAGACTGCCTTTTTTGCCTTTACCCTCATAATCATAAGCACCAGAGAATCTGCAAGTTTTGAATTCTGCTGTATTTCTAGTCCTGGAGGGGGATCTAGCAAGTAGCGGGGTGTTTAATAATTATCTCCATTATCTTTGGGTTGGATACGACCTACTTTCAAGAACTTATCTTAGCTTCAGCGGCTTCTTATTTTCCTTGTCTTTATGCATGACCTTGGACTCCAGACAAACTGGAGTCTGTGTTTTCTATGCATGACTCACACTTTGTTGTTCTTTATATTGCTCTCATTTCTTTCTGTGGTGGATCTGAATCTCTGTCTACCCAAATTATGATCATTCTTATAAGAGTATTTACTTACTTAGTATGTTTTGTGTGCCTGCGTGGGTTTATATACACTACATGTGTACATGTACATGGAACTGGAGTTACAGATGTGAGCCCCTGACATAGGTGTGCGAACTAGATCAGGATCCTATGGAAGAACAATAAACTCCCTTTACTGTGGCTCCAGCTCTCCAGCCAGTGAACTGCTTTTTAAAATGAAGGTGTTTGCAAGCAGTTGCTACTGATTGATGTTAGATTGTAAACTATAGTACCTGGAAATAGGGTTCTCCTCCTCATCACTGTGCTGTTTCTAGGGCCCATCTTGGAATAGTACAAAGTGAATGTTTATTGAGTGACAAGAATATTTCACAGAAAGGAAAAGTGAGGCTCATTTCAGTTTAGTGATTTATCCCAGTTAGTCCATGGTAGATCATATGGAAAGTAAAGTCTTTTACTTTCAAATTTTTATCATATGTTTTGTAATACAAATCCAACAAGGCCAAGCCTAGAGACATATGCCTTAGCCCTAGAATTTGGGAGATGGAGACTGGAGAATCAGGAGTTCAAGGCCAGCCTTAGCTACATAGTGAGTTTAAAGATAGTATAAGCTCCATGTTTTCTTGTTTCAAAAAACCAACCAAGCAGTCACACATTCTGAAAACAAAGACAAAGGTTGGAATGACAGTTAGTTGCCTTGTAGATTCTTTCTCTTTTAAAACTTTTCTTTATTTTTGAGAATCTTTTATATTCATTCTAGTCCTCCCCCAAGCTTCCCTGTCCCTCCTAATACTCAGTTTTCCAACTTCATGTTTGTTTGTTTTAATAACCTTCTAAATCCATTTTTTTGCTATGTGTAAACATACATACACACACACGTTAGGAACATGGGAACCTGTCAGTGGCTATATACATATTTAATAAAAAATGTTTCTCCTAATACCTCTGCAAGCATATCTGTCTTTGTAGACTTGTTATAACCTCTAGAGTTTGGTCTTTTTTGTTTCTGTGTAGCATTGTTCATCATTTTGGCCGTAGATGTTCTATATGTTCCATATAGACAGATGTGGTGAGGTGTATGGTTTTAGGATACTGTTTCCTGCTCTAATGTCCTCCTGGGATTTGCATATGTAGCCATCTGTAATCTGTATCTGATCTCTTATAATATCTTTCTGCCAAATTCTGTAGTCTTTTATTGATAGTGAGCACTGTGTACTTGCTGTGGCCTTCTTCCTTCCTTGGCCTAGGTATTCTTTCCCATTTTTCTTCTTTGGCTTGAGAATGCAGCCTGGTGGTGCATGCCTGTAGTCCTATCTCAATGTAGAAGTGGAATTCAGAGTCATCCTTCACATCATAACAAGTATAAGGACCTACATTGGCTATATGAGAGCCTATCTCAGAACAAAGACACTAACATCAACAAAAAACTGGAATGAGAAAGCAGAACAAGCCTTAACTTTTAGGTACGTGAATCTTGGGAATAAGAGGCTCTGGTGTCTCAATTAGACTGTTGAGTAAGATCATGTTGAAACTCAGAGTTGCCATCTGAGATGCAGATAACATGGAGGATACAGCTCATTACAGCTTATGTTGTTCAGTTTGCAGTACTTTAGGTGGATGATACCAGGCTGGCAAGCCCGGCCTAGATGGGGCTGCCTAGGTAACTGAATAATACATAGAGCTAAAAACAAACAAAACATTGCCTTGAGGTTTGGCATGATGATAAAGCCATCTCTTTTCCCTGTAGCTTAGCTGTGTAAGGAGTGATTGCTTAGATGCTATCTTCAGGATGCAACGATCCTCTTAGAGAACTCTGTATCCTCTTAGAGAATCCAGTATTCAGAGCAGTGTTTCTCGGCTGGGGGAGATCTTGCCTTTTGGGGGACATATTTAGCAGTATCTGAAGATAGGTATTTTATTGTAACAGCAGCATTGCTGATGATGTGTAGGAGGTACATGCTAGAGATGGTTAACTGGCCTGCACTGCTCAGTGCTTAGCCCTACAGCAAAGTTAACCCACCGAAGTGTCACTGATACAGAGCCTGGGAACCACTGGCCTGTCTCCACATGGAAGGTGCTGATTAGGACATGCCAAGAATCCATGTCCAGGCTTGTGTTGCTTACCAGACAAAGGGCCCTTGAAGCACTGCTGGCCTCGGGCTTTTCTACCAACAAAAAAGGGACCTTCCTTCTACTCCACATGCCAAGCAGAAAGGCCTCTCTGTGTTGGATGAGGCCAAGATCACTTGGCACAATTGCCGGGCTGTGCTGTTTTCTGTACTTTACAGGCGGACACTTGTCTGTCTGCCTCGTGTGTATCCCTGTTCTCCTTCATCACCAGGCGTTCCAGGCATAGTGGATGACGACATTGATATCGCTGCCAGGCATGGTGGCCCACACCCTTAACCCAGCAGCTGGGAGGCAGAGGCAGGCCAATCCCTGTGATTCCTGAATTTGAGCCCAGTTTGGTTTCAGGCAGCCAAGACTCAGCTCTCAAAAAACAATTTAAAAAACACTTACTCTGGGGTTGGAGAGAGCATTGGTGGCTCTTCCTGAGAACGGGGGTTCAATTCCCAAGACCCACAAAGTGGCTCACAACCTTTTGTAACTGGCTCAGGGGCTGTGACACCCTCTGCAGGTCTGAAGGCCCTGCACCCTGCACACACATAGTACAGACAGGCACGCAGGCAAAATAACTTTGAAATTTGAGAACTAGTTTATGTAAAAACAGTAGTTTGGCATCTGGAGTTTCTATGTTAAAACACCTAAATTTAATATATTTTTTAAATTAATTCATATGATTGTTGTACATATGCATCAATATATGACATATGTGTGTGAGTGTGTGTATGTGGGTGCCGCAGGACGCCTATGGAGGGCAGAGGACAACTATTTAAAAAAGATTTATCCACTATGTGTACACTGTTCTGCCTGCATAAGCGCCTACACTCGAGAAGAGGGCACCAGATCTCAGTATTTGTTGTGAGCTGGGTTGTGGTTGCTGGGCATTGAACTCAGGACCTCTGGAAGAGAAGCCAGTGCTCTCAGCCAGTGAGCCATCTCTCCAGCCTGAGAGGACAACCTTTGAGAATTGGATCTTCCTTTTACTGTGGAATCTAGAAATCAAACTCAGGTTGTCAGGCTTGCATGGCGAGTTCCTTTACTCAGTAAGCTAGCTTGGTAGTATGTATCTCTGTGTTTTCCTTTCTTTTTTGGGGGGTTATTTCTTCGTGGTTTTTTTTTTTGTTTGTTTGTTTGTTTTTTTGTTTCTTTATATTTTGAGACAGGGTTTTTCTGTGTAATAGCCCTGGCTGTCCTGGACTCACTTTGTAGACCAGGCTGGCCTCAAACTCACAGAGATCCGCCTGCCTTTGCCTCCCGAGTGCTGGGATTACAGGCGTGCACCATCACACCCAGCCTCTGTACATACTTTTCAAAACTTTACTTTTAATTTTTATTTATGCGTATTTGTGTATCTCTGTGTGCATGTATGCCTTGTGTGTGCGGGTACCTGTAGAGTCCACGGAGGAAGTCATATCCCTTAGAGGTGGAGTCACAAGTGGTTGTGACCCAACCAGTTTGGGTGCTGGCAACTGAATTTAGGTCTTCTGGAAGAATAGCAAGTGCTCTTAATTCCTGAGCCATTTCTTTAGCTCCCCCAAAGGTATATATGGCACTGTGTTCTAAAATTCCAGTCTTCTGTTATAACTGTTTTTATTAATTATAAATACAAGCAGAAATTTGTCACTGAAGTAGAGAGCCTGTATTTATATCTAGATAAGCCAAACTATGCTTTTTTTTTTTTTTTGCTTCTGTTCTTCCATGTATATGAGTGTGCGTTGTTTATGTGCAGGTCATGTGTTTTTGCGTGTGTGTGTGCACACAGGTTGTCATAGTTGGGGTTTCTGTTGCTGTGAAAAAACACCATGACCAAAAGCATGTGGTAGTTTATCATAAAGGGAAGCCAGAGTAGGGAACTCAAGGCGAGAGCCTGGAGAGAAGCAGGGACTGAAGCAGCAGTCATGGAGGAACACTGTTTACTTGCGTTCTCCTACTTGCGTTCAGCCAGCAGACTGGCTTGCTCAGTCTGCTTTTCTATGGCATCACCAGTGCAGGGGTAGCACAGTTCACAGTGAGCTGGACCCTCTCAATCACCAACCAAGTAAATGCCCCACAGGCCATTCTGGTTGCTTCCTCCCAGCTAACTCTTATCTTCTGTAAAGCTGGCACAAAGCTGGCTGTCACACATGGGTATGTGGAAGGCAGATGACATGGGGCACCCTCCTTTCCACATTGCTTACTCAGTCAGGCTTCTCACCTGAATTCAGAGCTCACTGATTTAGCCAGTGTGGCTAGCCAGCTTTACTTGTCTCTGCCTTCCAGGTGCTAGGCTTACAGGCGGCCACCTGCCCACCTGCCATTTGTGTGGGCGCCGGGGATCCCACTTAAGTCCTCCTGTTTGTGTGGAAGTCTTCACCTGCTGAGCCACCCCCATTTTTACCTTTACATAGTCACAATGGAGTATAAAGGTGGAGAATTGAAACTTATGTATAGTAGCTGTCTTGACAAGTGTTGTGCAGTAGAAATTCCTACAACGCTGGAAATGTTGCATAATTTGTGATGTCTAACGTGGAGGCCTCTAATCACCTGTAGCAATTGGACATTTCAAGGATGATTAGTGCCACTCAAGAACTGAATTTATTTATTAACCTAATTTTAAGAAATTTTAATTTAGATAGCCATTGGTGGCTGCTGGTTGCCTTGTGAATAGTGCAATTCTACATAGAAGCTTTAAAATAAGAGAATAGCTGTAAAGTACCCAACTTGCTCTATACCAATTGCAAAACAGATGTAAGAAGTAGGAAAAATAATACTTTCTGTCTTGAAAAAGGCTAGAGCTCACGTAACTGGCCAGAGCAACCTGAGATGGGCTTATCCTAAGATAAGGCTAGTAGCTGTCCTTGCATGGCAGCTAAGACTGTCATGACAGGGCTTCAGCTTCCTTCTTTCACAGCATCCGAAATTCTGTAATCTATTGAAATTTTATTTATTTTAGTGTTTTGAAACAGTCTCAAGTAGCCCAGGTTGGCCTTGAACTTGCTGCCTAGCCAGGGATGACCTTGAATTCCTCATCCTTGCTTCTACCTCCTCAGTTCTAAGATTACAGGCATCTACTATGCCGAATTTCCTTGGTTGGCCTTATGTATTAAGTGCCTTCCACTTCCTCACCTATGAATTATTTTAGACAAACTCCTACTGTCTTTTGTTTTATTTTCTTAAATGGAGGGATTAAACCCTGGGCCGTGTACCTGCTACTTTACTGCTGAGCCATGCTCCAGCTTCCTCGATATATTTTGTTTTCTATAGTTCACCATCACTGAGTCTGATCCTGAACACCTTAGCATTATTCCATTTATCTTATGCACACTATGTATAATTCTTCATCTTTTTAAAACATGTTTTTGCTGGGTGAGGTGGCACATGCCTCTAATCTCAGCACTTGGGAAGGCAGAGGCAGGTAGATTTCTGTGAGTTCGAGGCAGCCTGGTCCACAAAGTGAGTCCAGAACAGCCAAGGCTGCACAGAGAAACCCTGTCTTAAAAAAACAAACCTAACAAACAAACAAACAAACAAACACCTTTTGGATTGGAAGCCAACTTCCAAAAAGCTTGGCATTATGTGGGCCATTATGAAAGTTTGGCCAAATTGCATGGGTAGTTCTCAGTCCTAATAACACAATAATTTTAAAAAGTCATTATTTTGGCCTGGGATGTAGCTCAGTTGGTAGAGTACCTGCCTAGTTTACACAAGGTACTGAGTTTGATCCCTATCAAATAATGGGTGTGGTTACACTTACCTATAACCCTAGCATTTGAGAGGTGAAGGAAGAGGATCATACTCGCTCTTGAGTGTAAGGACAAGCTGGGATATGTGAGTCTTTTTCTAAAAATACATATATTATTTTGTTTATTGTTTTGTTTTGAGATAGAGGTAACTTCAGTCTCACTATGTAGCTAAATTGGCCTTGAATTCATGATCTTTCTGTCTCAGTATCCCCAATGCTAGGATTATAGGTGTGTTCACCATGCTCAAGTTAAAAAATATTTTAAAATAAACTTTATTGGGACATAGAGAAGATACCACTATTGTATTTTGGTGGTGTTTTTGATACAGGATCTATCTATGCAGTCTGGACAGGCCTCATATTCACTCTCTAGCCCAGACTGGCTTGAAATGCCATCCTCTTGCCTCATCTTCCTGTATTCTGGGGTTATAGTCATGAGTACTGTGCTCCATAATATACTTCTTTTAAATATAAAGTTTGGTGGATTTGAGGAGGTGTTATCACTTGTATATTAACCACATTAGAGATGTTTCTTTCCCCTCAAAATATTGCTTTTTACTGGTCAGCTCTGGCTGAAACCAACCGCTGTTAGTTTTATTGTATTAAGAGTTTCATATAATCAGATTTATATAGGGCCTAGTGCTTTCAAACTTATGGTGTCATGGACAAGGGATGTTTGGCACACAAACATGATAACAGCAAGTTTAAGTCAAGGCACACTGCTTGAGAGTATCATAAATTCATTCAACATTATTATCGTTCATACTGAAAAAGGTCAATTAAATCAAGACATTTTTAGAGTGATGTTTTTCTTTATCTTTTCACAGTCTACAACTGGACCGTGGATGAGGTGATACAGTGGCTGATTACCTATGTGGAGCTGCCGCAGTATGAAGAGACGTTCCGGAAGTTACAGCTTACCGGCCATGCCATGCCACGGTTAGGATTGGGCTGGGAGTGGGTGAACCTGCAGGCTGCTCTGGACAGTCCAGTAACGCTTCACCCTCAGCAGAGTCTGAGTCAGCTGCTCTCCTCCTATCTGCTGTGTGCTTGCTATAAAGCATGAAGCCACTTTATATCAGTTCTCCTGTGTAACAGTTCTTATCACTCCTGGGAATCATGCTAATGGCTTCCGTTTGTTGAGTACTTAGTACATGACAGGCATGCCCAGTGGGTAAAGTCCTTGCCTCTAAGCTATAGACTCGGTTCATTCCCTGGGGCCCACCTGATGGAAGAGGAAAACTTACTCCCACAATCATTTTCTGTTCTCCATACATACACTGTATAACATGACCCCCCAACACAATACCGCAAGTAAATAAATAAGTATATTTTTTAAAAAGAAAATGATTAAAAACAGAACTGATTTATTAAATCTATTGTGAGGATTCAGTGATCCTCACTGAATAAATAATGTAAATAATAATGTAAATAAATCCTCACAATCAATAATCTAACATGAGATGTTGCATGTTGTCTTGGGGTTTCTATTGCTGCAACAAAACACTATGACAGAAAAGCAAGTTAAAGAGGGAAGGGTTTATTCAGCTTACACTTTCACATTGCTGTTCATCACCAAGGGAAGTCAGGACAGGAACTCGGGCAGGTCAGGATTCTGGAGGCAGAGGCCCCGGTGGAGTGCTGCTCACTGGCTTGCTTCCCCTGGCTTGCTCAGACTGCTTTCTTATAGAACCCAGGACCACTAGCCCAGGGATGACCCCACCAATAATGGGCTGGGCCCTCCCCCATTGATCACTAATTGAGAAAATTCCTTACATCTGGATCTCATGGGACCATTTTCTCAACTGAGGCTCCTTCCTCTCTGATGACCCTAGCTTGTGTCAAGTTGACACAAAACAAGCCAGTACACATATGAAACTCTACTAGATAGTGTTAGCAAATACTGGTGCCTTTTTCCTTCTCATTACCTAAAAGTAGATAGCAAAAAGTAGATAGATTTTAATAATACAAAATCCATTTTGCAGAAGTGCCCTAGGACTTTAAGAATTCCCAGGCTTTCAGAAAGCACCCCATTTTACATAAATTACACAGAAGATCAGATTTGGTTGCAAATGTCTTTAATCATAATACTCCAGGAGGCAGACACAAGTAGATCTTTGTGAGTTGGAGGCCTGCTTAGTCCATATGGTGAGTTGCAGGACAAAAATAAAAGTTTACACAAAAGCAAATTGAGGTCTTAGGGGAGGAACCAAGCAGCTTATGATCAGACAAGTGAGAATGCTTAGGACCAGGAGCCAGATCTCCTGACCTGGTCCTAGTGCCTTATTACCTGTCTCGTAGGTGCCCTTGATTGCCTTCCAAGTTTAGAGGAGGAAGTAGCTGTCCCTCCTTCACACTCAGAGAGCAGTAGAAAGCACACACTGTGATGTCAGCTTTTTTCTAGCTGAGGAAATAAAGCTGTGCATCAGGAAAGATAACCAATGGTACGGAGTAGTATGGTATTAAGTATGCCCTGAGAGGACCCAGGCACGTGGTTGCCACCTTTTTTCTATGCCTGCTGTGTTTTAGCAGAAAAAAAAAAAAAAGATGAAGTCCATTTTTTCTTCAGTCATTTTGTTTTTAATAAGACACAGTCTTATTATCAGTGTGGTTAAAGACGATGAAAACTGCATTAATCTATTAGGAGTAAACTTTATTGCAGTTACTAAGATACTTGCTAACTCAGTTTTGTTCATAAGCAGGTTTATTTATAAAAGCAGTGAGTATTATTAAAAGAAAAAAGCTGTTCAGAAGGCCCAAGAACCAGTGAGTCATTGAGCATGACATTTTGACCTAGGCTGGACAGGAAACTATATTTTCACATGATGAGACGTACAAGAGAGATCACTGGTGAGATGCTCAGCTGTATGAGCCTGATCTGTGTCTGAGCCCCCGAGCCTTAAAAAAGCCGGGTGTGTTGTGCACATCTGTAACCTGCCCCTTCACAGGGAAATGGAGGTGGGGAGGTCTTGGAAGCCCGTGGGCCTGGAGTCTATCTCCTGGGAGAAATGGGAAAACCTTCAACCGTGTGGAGGGAGAGAACCAACTCCTGTAAGCTGCTCTCACGGTGGCACATGCCTACCTCAGTCATGCCACACCACCCCACACCACACC
>NW_026596046.1:36792537-36799893 GCF_907164565.1 Psammomys obesus
CACCCCACACCACCCCACCCCACACCACACCACCCCACACCACACCATATATATGTATATGCATGCATGTATCATACACACAGAAAACAACAAAAAGAAGTAAATAAGCAAAAGGACACGTAAGAGTATGTAATTAGGCATGGGGATTGCCACAGAGTGGTAGTCCTCAGAGGGTAGAGCGCTTAGGAGATTGTGGAAATGGAGGGAGAGGGCAACCAAGTTCTTGGTGAGTGCTCCTTGTTAAGAGACAACTTATTGGTGCTGGAAAGATGGCTCCACGCTGCTGCTCTTCCATAGGGGCTCAATTCCCAGCACCCATAATGTAGGCCCAGCCATCTTAACTTTGTTCTCACGGTACCTAACACCCTCTTCTGGCCTCTGTGGGCACTGCCTGTATCTAGTTTATAGACACACAGACAACACTCTAATATACATAAAATAAAATAATAAAATAAAATAAACTCACTTGTTTAGACTCTGTGTTCCTGAGTACAGAGGAGAGCAATCACAAAAGCTGTGTTTCTGGAAGAGATAAATAATTCCAGAGTACTTTGTGCTGTCCAAAACCTGATTCCTAGTCTTTCTCTTGACAGGCTAGCTGTAACCAACACCACCATGACAGGGACTGTGCTGAAGATGACAGATCGGAGCCACAGGCAGAAGCTGCAGCTGAAGGCCCTGGACACAGTGCTGTTTGGGCCTCCTCTCTGTGAGTTGTGTGTAGAGGTCTGCTTCTGTGCAGTGGAAACCAAAACCATTGGGAGTGGCTAGGCTGAAACCCTGGTTCTCATCGGCCCCCCCACAAGACAGTACCTTCACTTTCCCAATGGTGTTGAGACATGAAATAGTCTTATTTAGTCTAGCTATATTTAAATGTTTAGTCTGCTCATTCCTTAAATGTTTTAAGGAAAGATCCACTTTTTGCTAGTGCTGTGCTAGATCCTATCAAAGACCTGGATGAATCAACCGTATTCTCCCCAGAGGGGCAGCATGTGCGTTCCAGGCTGGCGATGCAGCTCAGGTGATAAAACACTCCCCTGGCATAAGACACTGGGCCAGTTTCTGCACAACCAAACTAAAACTAGTGTTCCTTACCAGCACCGCAATTGCGTGTTCTGTGCTAGGGACAGGGAAAGCGTCGTTTGGGAGAGGTGCTACAGGATCTTTGTCTTTTCGAGGGGCCTGGCTTCACTCCATGGATTTATTAAGAGAAGGCATTGTAGATGGAAGAAATAACCTAAAGAAGAGTAGGAAGGGTAAAGCAATGAATTAACCCGTGGAAGTTGAGTGTCACTTAGCTGTTAGCTGCAGTCACTGGGTCTGTGCAGAGGGAGGGACTAGCTGCTGAAAACTTCGTGTCCATGGGGGCTGGACTGGCTGGGCTTTTAATGGAGCAGTGGGCTTTTGGTACATGTTTCAGTCTCTGGAGTTCTGATGTGGGGATGGTTAGCCTTGCCATGCTTTTCTTATTTTAAGGTAGCCAACGGAGAACAACGTTTCTATGGGCGGCTTAGTCAGGACAATTTTGAGACAGTTTTGCGCATGTAGTGAAATCCTATGTATGTGAGCGTTGGCGGTGTGTGGGGAAAGAAACTGAAGGAGCTCTCCCTTGAGGGGCTGTGGCTGCACTTGGCCATGTCTTATTTGTCATAACTCTTCTTTGAGAAGCCCACAACCCTGTTTTTTGGTGTGTTTTACTTTTTTTTTTTCTGAGAGCCTCTTTTTTTAACAGTTATGCTTAACGTCTATATTAAAATATCTTTATCAAACCCCAACTCTGCTTCATAAAAGAAAAAGGAAGAAACTTCAGACTAAAGCATGCAAGTGCTCTAGCTGGAAAAGTCAGCTAACATAAGGACCAGAATCCTGGCTCCACACTACTAGGTCCAGATGATCAGAGTTAGCAGCGAGGCCTTAATGGAGGTGAGAGTGGCATTCTAGGGAGGAGATGGAGACTTTTTCTAGGCGCACTTCATACAGCTTATATGCTGAGTGTGACCTGAACTAAAGGTGGCAAGAGGTCAGAAACCTGCTCCTGAGATGAACAGAAGTGTCATATCTGAGAATATTTCATGCCGTCTAGCTTATAATGTTTCAGCTGGGCATGGTGGCACACACCTTTAATCCCAGCACTCAGGGGCCAGAGGCAGGCAGATCTATGTGAGTTTGAGGCCATTGTGGTCTACTCAGCAGGTTTCAGTCCAGCCAGGCTACACAGTAAGACCCTGTTTAAAAAAAAAAAAGAAGTTTGGACTTTTTAGTTTCTTTTTAGACTTTTTTTTTCAGCTTATTTATTTATCTTCTGTTTATATGTTTGTACATGTTCACTGGTGTGCACATTCCTCTCTTAAGTATTTTTGGGTATTAAGTCTTACTTTGGAGGGACAGAGTTGCTTTGGGACTAGTAGAGTTGGTGTTGACATATATTTGGTATGTCCTATATGTCCCTGAATTGTTCATTTTAAAACAGTTAATTTGTATTATGTGAATTTTACTTCAAGATACTACTTTGAAAAAATTATTTTATATGTATGTTGGCGAGCCTAAATGTATGTTTGTGCACCACGTGATCACAGATACCCCAGAGGCCAGAAGAGAGCATTGGATCCCTTGGAACTGGAGTTACAGGTGGTTGTGAGCTGTCTAATGTGACAGCTGGGAAATGAACCTCAGTCCTCTGCAAAAGCAGCTAGTGCTCTTAACTGCTGAGCTATCTCTCCAGCTGCCCCCCCCCCTCTCTTTTAAGTCTAACCAACAATATAAGAAAGAAAAGATAAATTATAATTTTCATGTGTTTTTTTTTTAAGTTTTATTTATTTATTTTATGTATATGAACACTCTGTTTTCATGGACACCAGAAGAGAAATCAGATTCCATTGCAGATGGTTGTGAGCCACCATGTGGTTGCCGGGAATTGAACTCAGGACCTCTGGAAGAGCAGTCAGTGCTCTTAACCGCTGAGCGGTCTCTCCAGCCCAATCATGTGGTTTTTTTTCTTTCTATAATTTTCAAAATTTAAAACGTTCGTTATTAAAGAGCATATCCAGAGAATAAAGACTAGCTGTGCATAGTGGTATAGATATTCATCTCAGCACGTGGGAGGCAGAAGACACATATACCCCAGAGAACCTCTGGTTATGCCTGGAATTCCCAGCACTCTTGAGGTTGAATCAAGAGGATTGCTATAAGTTTGAAGCTAGCCTGGGCTACATAATGAGTTCCAGTACATGAAATTGGTCAAAAAAAAAATATGGATTTTGATTCCAAACCAATCTGGACAAGGTAAAGATTGAGAGAAATAGCTGGACTCACTCTGAATGTCAGAATGCTGAAGGGTTATAAGTCCTAAGAGGAAAAAAGCTTATTTCATAGTCTCATGTGATCAGCACATTTTGGATACTGTTAAGAATGTAAGAGAAGGGGAGCTGCGGGGATGCTTTAGTGGTTAAGAATGCACACTGCTCATGAAGAGGACCCAAGTTTGCTTTTCAGCACATGTGTCAGAAATCTCACAACTGCCTGTAACTCGGGCTCCAGGAGAGTGGATACCTCTCACCTCTGTGGGCACCTGCATATATACACACATATAAATATACACATATAATTTAAAAAAAAAACCATAAGGAGGGATGATGAGATGTGGGATAAATGTGCTTGCTACCAAGTCTGATGATCCAGGTTCTGTCCTTAGGACCTACATGGTAGAAAGAGAGAACTGACCCCTCCGACTTTCTCATACATGCCATAGCATGTACCCTTCACCCTGCCTCACATTCAATAAATAATGAACAAATAAGGTAACATTTAACAAGCATGTTAAAGGAGTCTGGCTGTGTGGTACGGGCCTGCAGTCCTAGCTACCAGGGCGGCCAAGGCAGGAGGATTGCAGGTTCACCCTATACTGGGTAAGTTAATGATATTCTGCCTCAAAAATAAAAGTAAAAAGGGCTGATAGTATTGGTCAATGATAGAGTACTTGCCTAGTTTTCCTGAGGCCCTAGGCTTAATCCCTAGGGCCAAAGTGTGTGTGTGGTGATGTTGGCATTGAGGAAACCCAGCGAACCACAATCACAATTCCTTAATAATTAGGGAAGACAAAGGTTTGTAGTAGATACTGAGGAGGAAACACGTATATTCGAGAACGAAAAGCAACTCTTGTGCTGAGGAAATATCTTATTGAATCTGAGGACAAAAGAATGAAGGCTTGAGTGTGGCTGGAAGTGTAGGATTTACTGGAGGCTGAGTAACCATTAGCCCAGTGGTTCTCAACCTGCCTGATGGTGTGACCCTTTAATACAGTTCTTCATGTGTGGAGACCCAACCGTAAAATCATTTCATTGCTACTTTATAATGATTTTGCTACGTTATGAGTCATAATGTAAATATCTGATATGTGACCTCAGGGGTCACAACCTACAGGCTGAGACTCACTACATTAGAGGCTCTTCAGTGTTCTGTCAGAAAGCCTGGAGTAAACACTCCTGGCTGCCTTCCTAGACCTAGTAACTCCCCTCCCTTGCATGGAAATCGGGTATGCTATTTTGTCTTTAATTCCATAGGGTCCCCGTGGTTGGATATGTTTATCCCATCCCCAAATGGCTGGAATGCACTGAGACGCTATTCTCTCCATTGCATCTTAGGGAAGGATGAGTTAGTAAACCTTCAGACTTCTTCTCAGGCCTGTTTCCCTACCCAAACCAGGCCTTGGCTTGTGGAGAGACAGACAGACTTTATTATGGTAGTATGCGCATGTGTGTTTAAGAGAAACAATTCCTTCTGAGTCGAAAGGTCTGCCTTTCATAAAGGGGATCATTGAGGAGAGGATGCAGGGAATTGCAAGCTACGTGTGACGTGGGTGCTCTGGTTCACTGTGCCCTCCCTGTCTGGCAGTGACTCGCCATAATCACCTGAAGGACTTCATGCTGGTGGTGTCTATCGTCATTGGTGTGGGCGGCTGCTGGTTCGCCTACATCCAGAACCGTTACTCTAAGGAGCACATGAAGAAGATGATGAAGGATCTGGAGGGCTTACACCGAGCTGAGCAAAGTCTACATGACCTTCAGGAAAGGTAAGACCTTGTTTCTTGACCACAGCTGTGGTACTGCCAGCTCTTAGAAGTGTCCTGTGGCAGCCTGTTGACACTGTGGTAAAGGCTATACCATCCTTCTAGAACAGTCCTGCCATCCAGTCCAGTTGCCTTGGGTAGTTACTCCTCTTGAGAGGAGCTTTTATCCTATTTTGTTTAAAAAACAAAAAACAAACAAACAAACAAACAAACAAACAAACAAAAAACCTCAAGAGCATTTTTTCTTCTCTGAGCTTGAAAGAGAGAAATGCATAGCTGTGGAGGTCTTGAGCTCCTCTGGCAGGTGTTTGTTTTGATTGTTCTATTTCTTGTCCTACATCCTGATTACTTCCTTTCTTATGCAAGTGGATAAATTTTTCTCATGGTTCCCAAAGAAACATCATAAACCAACTGGTCATGGTGCCACATATCTCTAATCCTGGAAGTGGAGGCAGAAGGATCAAGAGCACAAGGTTATCATGGACTACTGGCAAGTTTGAGACTGGGCTACATAAGACTGTTTTAAAAATAAAATAAAAAGGCCTGAGAATATAGCTCAGTTGATAGAGTGCGCCTGGCATATGGCGAACACTGGATAAAACTGTACTTGGAGGGCTGCCTGGAAAGGTAGTTCAGCAGGTAGAGGTGCTGCCGAACTTGACCTGCTGAGTTCAACACCAGAACCCATGTGTGGGAAGAAGAGAATTAATTCTTGGGAGTCATTCTCTAATCTCCACATGCATACCACGGCTTCCATGTGGCTGCACGTGCGTGTGCACACACACAAAATGCAAAAACATAAAAAACCAAGAGCCCTGCGTTTGGAGGCAGTAGGATGAGAAGTTCAAGTTCATAGCAAGTTTGAGATCAGTCTGGTCTACTTAAGATCCTGTCTCGTAAAGAAATAAAGTAACCTCATAAAAAAATTTCATCCTGTTCCCTTAGTTCTTTCTCCTATACTCCAAATACCTTAAGTATTGACTTCTGTGACTGAGTGTGTATTCCTTTCCAGACTCTTTGCCGTTAATAACCTGAAAGATGGGGCTGGAGAGATGGCTTAGAAGTTAAGAGCACGGATAGCTTCTTGTAGAGGACTACGATTCCCAGCACACACATGACGGTTCACAACCATTGTTAATTCTAGGGATCTGACATCTTCGGCCTCTGCACGGACCCTGCATGCATGTGCTGCACAGACAGACAGACACACACAAACCAGCAAGAATTCAATAACCGAGGGCTCGATTAGGGAAACATACCATCACTCCAATAGTCGGTGATTTTTTTTTGAAACTAGAAGAAGATGGAGATAGGAAGAGATTCCCTGTGAGGTGGCAGTCCTCCACTCCAGACATCTAGAGTTCAGGTCTGCAGGGACCCTTAGTTCCTAGGGTGACGAAACTCAAGTATGTAAGGCAGTGAGGATACTCTTAATGCAGGCTCCGCACCACTTCATGGTATAAGAATGCAAAGAAAGCCAGCCGTGGTGGCGCGTGCCCGTAATCCCAGCACCCTGCGAGGCAGAGGCAGGCCCATCTCTGTGAGTTTGAGGCTGGCCTGGTCTACAAAGCGAGTTCAGGACAGCCTAGGCTACACTACACAGAGAAACCCTGACTGGAAAAAAACAAAACAAAATAATGCAAAGGAGTTAGACAGAGTCTCTAACTGAGTGAGTATGACACTGTAATCAGATGGCCTAGAAAGATGGGTAGGGAGGGCCAGGTCATTAAGGTTGAATATATGGGTGGGACCCTGAGGCACATGTAGATCTGCTCAATAGATAGAAAAAATCAATAAAAGGTTAGTGCAAGTTTTGGGGTTGGGTTGGTTTGGTTTTATGAAGGGGAGAAGCCTACTTTCAGGATCATTTTCCAAAGAATGATTGGCAGCTTAGCAATTTCATTTGAGAAGTTTGAAGAAGTCTATGAATAGGAATAAAGCCTGAAATTGATGTCTGACTATGTGCTTGTAATTTCAGCATTTGGGTGGTGGAGACAGGTGAATCAGGAGTTCAAAGTCATTCTCAGCTACATAGGGAATTTCAGGTCAGCCTGGGCTGTGAGATTCAGTCTCAAACTGTTCCTCTGAAAGAAGCCTGGTTTGTGTCCCCCACCCCTTTCTCACTATCTAGTACAGATATAGGCTGAAATCATAGCTATCCTCCTGCCTCAGATTTCCAAGAGCTGGGATTTACATAAGTTGGTGTGCACCACCAACCTAGTTTCTAAATTTAAAAAAAAATCTTATCTATCTATCTATCTATCTATCTATCTATCTATCTATCTATCTAT
>NW_026596046.1:36799903-36802446 GCF_907164565.1 Psammomys obesus
TATCTATCTATCTATCTATCTATCTATCTATCTATCTATCTATCTATCTATCTATCTATCTATCTCTCTATCTATCTATCTATCTACCTATCTACCGTGTGTGTCCGTCTGTCTCTCTGTGCCAGGGTCTCTCTATGTAGCCAAGGCTGGCCTGGAATCCTGCTCTTGCCTCCGCCTCTTAAGTGTTGGAATTACAGAAGCGCACTAACATGCCCGAGACATTTAAAAGGCTACTTTTAAGAAACAGACACTATTTTCTTTGGATGATTGAGGAAAAGCTTTCTTATAAGCAAGGTTTTGTTTTGATTTTGGGTGCTTTTCTTTTTTTAATTTTTTTTTAAATTTTTTAAAAATATATCTCTGTCTGCCCTGGCTTTCATTATGTAGACCAGAATGGGCTGGAATTCTGAGATCTGCCTGCCTCAGCCCCACCAAGTGCTAAGACTAGAGGCATGGGCCATCACACCTGACCCATGAGCTGGGTATTGACATTGATAGGCATTGTTATCGTTTTCTTAGGGTCGAGGAAATGAAGGCTAGGAAGGTCACATGTCAGCAACGAACAAGGACTTTTTTTTTTAAGGATGTGTTTTTATTTTATGTGAGTCTTTTGCGTGCATGTCTGTATGTGCACTACATGTGTGTGGTAACAGACACCAGAAGAGGCATCAGATCCTCCGGAACTAGAGTTACAGCCAGTTGTGAGCTACCCTGTGAGCGCTTGAAACAGACCCCAGGTCTGGTAGAGCAGGAGTACTCTTAGCTCCCGAGCCATTTCTTCAGCCCCTGAGCTAGGAATGTTGACACTCTCCAGCAGCAGCTCCTCCAGATTCATTTCTGTGGGCTTCTAGGGGCAGAAAGAGTTTGATTTCTAAGCTGATTCATGTTACTTTGCTGGGCCCCTTGTTCTTGTATGCTTTGCCAGCTAGGGGCTAACTGCTGCTGTCTGAGCAATTCCCATACCTCATTCATCTGAAAAACATGCACTGTTTTCATTCCAAAGACAAAAGAATCTAAGCAAGAGACATTCCAAGTTTGGGGATAAAACTTAAGCTCCTAGGTCTCCCGGTTCTCCAAATTCTCCTGAGCTTAATGACCACTGTAGTACCAAGCAAGAGACAGACAGCCCCTTTAGACTAGTGTGCGTGCACACACGCGAGCACGCGCGCGCGCGCACACACACACACACACACACACACACACCCTCTCACACAGAATATAGAGCCCACGTGCCATGTTGTCCCTCGTACCTATAGAAACACACAGCAGGGCACTGCCATCACAAAGCTTTGGTGTGAAGGCATGTGACACTCCATATACATTCCAATTAGCATTTCACTGGTTCCAAAACAATTCTCTGAAGCAGGTAGGAATTGTATTTCCTTTTATGCTATGAAGAAACAGATAAAATATGTCCCTGGTCACACAAGTGTTAGAACCACTGCCAGGGACTTTCAGTCAGGCTGCTTAACTCTTTCTTTATGATGCCAATTGATTGTTGTCTTGGAGTAGGACAGCGCTTGATTGTACATTTATTTGCTCATTTCTCCACTAAATAATATGTATTCATCTCCGTCTCCACTAGATACGAGTGGGTCCATTTTGTTGTGATGGAGCTCTGTGTTAGAGCAGAAAGATGTGGTAACACCAGCTTTTCAGTTAGGTGAAGGACTGAGTCCTTGGTGGTACAATTTCTTGCAGTGGGATGATACAATCAGCAAGGATAGAAATGGGGAAATGGCTCTGCTGTTGTTTTAGCTATGTATGTGTTGCCATCTGGTGTCCATCCTAGGGAGCAGCAATTTCTTCTGTGTCACAGCTGCTCGTAGCCCACTGTTTCTTCTCACCAGGGCCTCAGCCACAGACAAGTCTGGACTTGCTGTTTTGAATTCTACATCTGTTTTTAGTCATCTTTTTTCTCTGTTGATTTTGAGACATGGTCTCTTACAGCCAAGGCTGATTTTGAATTTCTTATTTTCCTGCCTCCACCTTCCAAGTGTTGGATGTATAGATATTCATTACCATGCCTGGATATTTTCATTTTAATTAAGTATAAAATGTCCCCAGAGGGTCTTTTTATTCTGCAGTCTATTCTGTTCTCTTTCTTTTTACTACTTTTGGTGATGGTAACGATGGTAGTCTTTCTGGGTAGCCTGGAACTTGCTTTGTAGACTAGGTTGGTCTTGAACTTGCATTGATCTTCCTGCCTCATACATGATGACAAGCTTCTGCCACTATATCTGGCCTTATCTTTTACTTTTCTGTATCTCAAATCTAAACCCTATCTTTTTTTTTTTTCTTGTTCTTTCTTTCTTGTAGACAGTGTTTCATTCTGTAGCCCTGTCTGGCCTCACAGAGATCTACCCACCTCTACCTCAAGAGTGCTGCACCACCATGCACAGCCTCTTTTAAAAAATATTCTATTACATTTACTTACTTATTTACCCATCTACCTACCTACCTACCTATCTATCTGTCTGTCTGTCTGTCTCTCTGTCTATCTATCTATCTATCTATCTATCTATCTATCTATCTATCTATCT
>NW_026596046.1:36802456-36826608 GCF_907164565.1 Psammomys obesus
TCTATCTATCTATCTATCTATCTATCTATCTATCTATCTATCTATCTATCTATCTATCTATCTATCTATTTGTGTTAATAAATAAATAAATAAATTGTGTGCATATGGAGTTCAGAGGATAAGTCGCCAGAGTCTGTTCTCTCATATTACCATGTGGTTCCTTGGAATCAAACTCGGTTTTTGTGCTTCATAGCAAGCATCTTTACCCCCTGCGCCACCCCACTGTCTTCTTCCTTTTTTCCTTTCTTTTCCCTATCACTTTCCCCTTCCATCCTCTTTTCTCACCTTTCCTTTCTTATCTCTTTTTCTTTGGACCAAACCAAGGTCCTCACTCAGGCTAACCCAGAACTCTAACTCTCTTCTCCTCCTATTTATTATTCCCATATTCTGGTTCCCCGATAACTTGATAGTTCCTACAACTTAAGAAGACCAGACAATAGATCAGTTCTTTTTATTTTCACAGCATTTGGTAACTCTTTCCCTTGGGTCTTAGCATTACTATTGCTGTGATGAAATACTGTGATGAATAACAGCAACTTGGGGAGGAAAGGGTTTATTTAGCTTACACTTCCACGTCACTGTTCATCATCAAAAGCAGTGAGACAGGAACTCATGTAGGGCAGGAACCTAGAGGCAGGAGCTGGCGTGGAGGCCAGGGAAGAGCTCTGCTTACTGGCTCGCTCTTCATGTCTTGTTCCCCCAGTTTTCTTATAGAACCCAGGACTGCTAGCCCAGGGGTGGCGCCATGCACAGTGAGCTGCCCTCTCCCGCCAGTCAATAATTAAGAAAACACCTATGGCTGGTCCTTGTGAAGGCATTTTCTAAGTTGAGCTCACTCTCCAGACAATGTCAAGTTGGCCTAAGACGAGCGAGCACAGGTGTAATCCAAACGTCTCATTTCCTGACCTTTTTTCAGGCACAATTGATTGCTCATTCTTTTCTCACTCAGCACCATGTATTCATCTCTTTACTGTAGAATTTATCACACTAGATAAAGTTTACTACTGTTGGTGAACTTTGGAAGAGGCGATGAGCTTCTTAGTGGGAGGTCAGTTTTGTTTTGTTTGTTTTTAGAGACAGGGTTTTTCTATGTAATCCTGGCTGTCCTAGAACTTGCTCTGTAGACCAGACTGGCCTTGAACTCAAGAGTTCTGCCAGCTTCTGCCTCATGAGTACTAGGATTAAAGGCATGTGCTACCACCACCTGGTGGAAAGCCAACTTATCTATTTATTTACTTACTTACTGTATTTAGGGCTCAACATAGGACTTGATTTTCAGTAGACACCTGATTAACTTATTTAATAAATGAATGAAATGGATAAATATATGGATGAATGAATTAAGATATATGAAAGAGAGAAGGGAGAAAGGAAAGAGACTTCTTAGAAGGGCTTGTCAGTGAGCAGAAAGAATGTGAAAGTGAGTACAAGGATAAGCTTTTGTTATAATTGATTTCCTTAAAATCTTAACAACTATGAAAAATCCATAGGAGCAAAGGCAATCAGGCAATCTTTTAAGATCTGCTCAGTCTAGCCCCTTAGACCTACATTCCTGTGTGTGTACATGCGTGCGTGCGTGTGTGTGTGTGTGTGTGTGTGTGTGTGTGTGCGTGCGTGCGTGCGTGTGTGTGTGTGTGTGTGTGTGTGCATTTGTAACAGGCATTTGAGAGTCTAAGGGGTCCAGCTAATAATTTTTTTCACCTTGTATAAGCTTCCCTCCTACCATCACCTCACCTGAATCTGAATCAATAGGTTTTGCTTCACATTTATCTATTTTTAAAGGCCTTTCTACATATATTGAACCTTTCATATATCTCAAAATTCAAGAATACATATGGACTTTGAAATCACGGAGATTTGAATTCTAGCCTTTTATTTTCTCTCTTCATATTCACATCTGTCCCAGGCTAATGTTATTGTCTGCCAGGAGGAAAAATGTAAGCTGCCTTGTAAACTGGTAGTTGTTATAATTTCAATGTGTGAGATACTTTAGGGGAGGGATTTGGATGTTTGTGAACCTGGCTTCATGGTCTTGTTTACTAGCAGTGGAATAAAGGCCAACATAAGAATTAAAGCTAATGCCTGTGATTTCTGTTGGCCCCAGCTAGCTCAGAGCTGTGCAGTCAGCAGTCTAGAAAGGCTATATGCTGAGAGTTCCTTACTGCCATAACTCATGGCATGTTGGCTGGCACCTCCTTGCCTGCTCTTCTCCAGCTCTCTATCTCCTCCGGCCCCCCACTCAGGCTGCACAAGGCCCAGGAGGAACACCGAACAGTGGAAGTAGAGAAGGTCCATCTGGAGAAAAAGCTTCGTGATGAGATCAACCTTGCGAAGCAGGAAGCTCAGCGGCTGAAGGAGCTGAGGGAGGGCACTGAGAATGAGAGGAGCCGCCAAAAGTATGCTGAGGAAGAACTGGAGCAGGTAGGATAATCTGTGCTGGATGCTTCAGGGGTGCATAAAGGCAGGGGGCCACGGTCCGGCTGAGGAAGTTTCATGTGTGAACATTTTCAAATCTGGTTCAAATCTTTCTTCTAGACTTATCATAAGAGTAGTGGAAAAGCTATAAAAAGTGGTTACCATGATTTTCAAAGAGTGGCAGATAACAGGAGATAAGAGTGATTCTCTTCCCCATCGCCTTTTTCATGGAGGTATTTATATCAAGTGAACAAATCCTAATTATGGAGCTGGTAAATTTTTACACATGGATATGCCTGGGTATGCAGCGATCAGAAAGCTCACTTTTGCTCTTGGCAGATTTTACTCCAAGAGTAGCTATTGTCATAACCTCTAAACTAGATTAGTTTTGCATGATTTTTGAATTTTGTAGAAATGGCAGTGGGACTGGAGAGAGGCCTAGCAGTTAAGAGAATGTTCTGCTCTTACAGGGGACCCAATCTCAGCTCCAAGCACCCATGATAGGTGGCCTCAACCCCAGCTCCAGGGGTTCCAACACCCTCTCAGGCCTCCATGAGTAATGCACCGTGTATGTCCCGCTCCTCCATCCAAACTTTATAAAAATGGCCTTTGGCAGGAGTGTGGCTTTGTGGTAGAGCCTTTTCCCAGCATTCACAAGATTCTGGGTTCAATCTCTAGGACAATAAAATAAAACAACAAAAAGAATGGCATTAGACATACATGCTTTTTTTTTTTTTTTTTTTGAGTTAACATTGTGAGAATCAAGTACATGTAGTGACTGATGATTGATTTCCAGTACACAACAGTCTTAAGAAATCAAAAACAGAGTTCCAGGCCAGCCTAGTCTACAGGAAAGCCAAGGTTACACATAGAAACCCTGTCTTGGAAACAAACAAATTAACAAACACCTGGGTGTGGTGATACATGCCTTTAATGGCAGCACTCATGTACTGTGAGTTCAAGGCCAGCTTGGTCTACATAGCAAGTTGTAGGCCTACCAGAGCTATGTAGTGAGATCCTGTGTCAAAAAACAAAACAAACCCCCAAGCCCCAAACAGGGCTGGAAAGATGACTAAGTAGTTAAGAGCACATGTTCTTGCAGAGGACCCAGGTTTGGTTCCCAGTACACAAATGGATATACATATCCGTAACTTTAATTCCAGGGGGGGTCCATTCCCCTTCCCTGACCTCTGAGGACACCAGACACGTATATGATGCATAGACATACATTCAAGCAAAACATTCATACACACAAAATAAATATTTTTTGAAAAAGAAAGTAAAAAGGCAAGCCACAAGCAGAGAGGAAATTATGTGGTGTATGTAAAGTGTGTGTGTGTGTGTGTGTGTGTGTGTGTGTGTGTGTGTGCATTCATTAAAATGCTTATCTTCAGGGTATATAAAGACATTTTATAAACAAGAAAATACAAATCAAGTTTTAATTTATTCTTTGTGTTTTGCAGTAAGTTTATTTTAATGTCAATCTGTCACACATAGATCTAAAATACCAAATGAATTCCTATTAAGCAATTTGCAAATAACTAGTGTACAGAGATAGGCGAAGCTAGAGGCACAAATGAGTGGTAAAAAAAACAAAACAAACAAACAAAAAAACTCACAAAATTAGTGGTGAAGATCCAGTGAGCTCAGTATCTGGCTGAGACAAGAAAGGCACTCCCAAATTCCAGGCCAGCCTGGGATGCTGCCAGTGAAACCTCTATCAGAAACAACAACAGCAAGTCAGGAAAAAACCTAGAGCCCTAATTTATGCCTGTAATCAACCCATAGGAAATACAGGCTGGAGGGTCAAGAGAATTCAAGCTCATTGTCTGCTACGCACTGAGTTGATTGCTGGCCTGGTCTACAAGTGACCTGAGGAAAAATAAAATGAGAACTTCTACTTCCTGTTGACTAAGGGGCCAGTGTAGTCAGAGGCAGAAATCACTGAGCAAGGGCCCTTAGGATTTGGCTTTGCAGTTCACAGAATACCCTCAGAAACCCTCAGAGCCTGATTTGTTATTTGCCGTGCCATCTCTGTGCTGTGCCATCTGTGACTTTGTATTTAGGTGTGGAAACAGAGATCAAGTGTCTCTGGAAGGCCTCCAGTGTTCCAGGAAGTTTGGTTCAGCTTAGGGAAGGCCAGGCCCCACAGGCTGGACAGTGCAGAATCAGCATGTGTGGCCACAGCTGGGTGTAGACTCTGACTGGTGAGTGGGAATGAGCTCGAATCACCAGCTTTGTGCTAGCAGTGGGACCTATGGTAAGCATAGAACATGATGCTGAGCTGGGTGGAGAGGGGAGGAGGGCGAGTGGGCAGTCACACCTGCCAGCATGCACCACATGACAAACCTTGTCCTAGCTTGTTTTCCTTCTGGTTGAGTCTGGCAGCCAGGACTTTGGGAACTCCATCTTAAAATGTTCCCTAGCTCCCAGTGCTACTGCCAGCTGTACTCTTGCTTGTGAGAACTCAGGATCCAGGAGTTTGGGGGAGTGCCAAGGTTCTCTCATTTTGACTACAGCTCAATTTAGGTATTTGAGATTCTGTTCTGAAGAACCAGGCTTAAATCCATCTCTGTCTACCCTGGACCCACTGATCTGACCTTTCCACCTTCATGCTCTCCCACTGTTTATCTTCCCAACCCAAGTTTTTAAGTGAAAAGAGAGTCACAATTCAAATGACCAATTATTAAAAAACCAATATTAAGGAAGTAAAAATTAAAATCACAATGAAATACCATTACATTTACCACAATGCCTAAAATTTTAAATGCCTAAGAACTAAAGGTCACACCTCACTGATAGTGGTCTTGATAGGGACCTTCTGAAGAACTACTTAGCATCTTTCTGCTCCCTTCTCTGCCGCCAGGGACCAAACCTGGGCTTTGTATGCCAGCAAGTACTCTTATTAACGAGTCACATTCCAAACCCTGTTTGATGGTTTCTACTAACACTAATACACAAATGCTCTATTATACACCCAGCAGAAATGAGTGTTATACTTACTAAGAGGTACATATTCAAGAATATCCATAGTGGTGCTACTCAAAAAAGCCAAAAAGCTAACAACCCAAGTCATTATCAACAGGAAAATGAAAAAAATCAGTTATAAAATACTTTTTTATTAGATTATTATGTAGTAATATAAATCAGCCCTCACCTAGAATCACCAAATATAACCCAGGAAGAAAATGACTTGAACCCAGGGCCTTGCATATACTAGGCAAGGACTCTACTGCTAACCTGTATGGCCAACCCAGTTCTCTCTCTTTCTCTCCCTCTCTTTTTCTCTCTCTCTCGCACACACATACACACACAGAGAGAGACACACACACAATAAAAGAAAAAGAAAAATATTTAGTCTATGCTTGAATTTTCTTTGTACTCCAAACTGCCTTGATTTTTTTTCTAGCCCCCAAACTTCCAGAGAGCCTTGGCCTGCCACTAGCTCCTGCTCCCTGCCTTTTATTTGAGAGAGAGTCTTACTGTATTGGCAGACTGCCATTAAACTTGTGATCTTCTTCCTTAACCTCCTAGTAGCTTAGATTTTATGTGTGCAGCATCATGTCGGACTTCAGGACCCTTTTAAGTCTTAAACATTACTTAGGAGAAAAATTTGAAGAGCTCCCTCCTTTTTTCTGACTAGATCCCAGGGGCCAAGCTAGGTGCATACCATCCCCTGTGCTGGGGCCCCATGACAGCCGGGTCAGTCTTCTCAGACTGCTGCAGTCTGACGCTCACTGGCAGGACTGCTGTCAGCTCATGAGGACATGGCTTCTTTAGGTTACACAATGGCCTTACAGAGTGGATCGTTCAATAAAGAGGGCATTCTGGCTCTTTGTGCATAAAAGTAAAACAAATCATAAAGCCTTCAAAAGTTAGGGTCTTCAAAAGTTAGGGTCTTCTGTGGGAGTGATACTGTTACTATCTATCCTGATAGAAATTAAAATGGGTCTATATATAAAACATATGAAAGCTCATTCCTGTAATCTCAGCACTCAGGAAGGTGAGGGAGGAGAACTGACACGGCTCCAGGTAAGCCAGGACTGCATATAGCAAGACGCTTCCTCTAAAAACAGAACAAAATATATGACTATTTATGTTCAACAAGGCGTGGCCTAATAACAAATGACAGCTTGTTACTCAACTGACTGACAATGTTAATGTCAAGCTAATAAGAATATATAATAGGCCCAAAAGAAAAACATTCAAATATTTATTAAAAGAACTATATTAAATCTCTTACCAACCAAGATAGAAAATTTTATGAAAACAACTAAAATTTCCAAACTAAAACCAATATTTTTTTTTTCTTTCTTCTTTTTCTTTTGTCAAGTCAGGGTTTCTCTGTTTGGCCCTGGCTGTCCTGGAACTTGCTTTGTAGACCAGGCTGGTCTCAAACTCAGAGATCCACCTGCCTCTGCCTCCTGAGAGCTGGGATTAAAGGCGTGTGCCACCACTGCCTGGCAACTAAAACCAATTTAATAATTTGCATATGAAAATGTACATATCTTTTTATTGTCTGGCTTACTTTTTTGTTGTTTCTGATATAAGTTTTTTTCCTCTATAGACGAGGCTGGCCTCGAACTGTTAGGCTCTTTCTGCCTTTGTCTCCTGAAGATAGCACCACCTGGATCCATTATCAGTGTCCATTATCAGGAATCCTGGATTCCATTATCAGTGTCTATTCAGTGTGTTGTAAAGAAAGAGGGTAACAAGTCAATTAATGCCAGGCATAGTGACTTATGCCTGACATCTAATAACTCAGGACGTGGAGGCAAGAGTATCAGAAGTTCAAGAGCAGCTTCTATGATGTAGTAAATTCAAGGCCACCCTCTGCTGCATGAGAACTTTCCTTAAAAATCAAAAGTAGGACTGTAGAGCTGGGTTAGTCGTTAAGAGCACAGCTCCTCTTCCAGAAGACGGGGTATGTGTATCTGCACAGGTGCCTGGAGAACCAGAAGCACTGGCTCCCTTTGGAGCTGGAGTTCCAGGAAGCTTTGAACTCCTTCATGCTGGACTATGTGCACCTGTGTGCAGGTGCCTGTGGGGCCAGGGGCCTCAGCTCCCTGTGGATGTGGAGTTACAGACAGTTGTGAGCTCCTTCATGCGGTGCGAAGAATTAAACATGGGTCCTCTGCAAGAGCACTGAGCACCCTTAACTGTTGATCCATCTACCTGCTTTGTCTGCCACATTGTGATTTTTTTTTAAATTTAGTATTATTTTTAAGTGTGTATGAGTATTTTGCCTGCATCTACCTCTGTGTACCATGTGTGTGCCTGGTGTTCAAGAAGGCCAGAAGAGGGTCTTAGATTCGCTGGAATTGGAGTCACAGATGGTTGTGAGCTGCCATGTGGATGCTGGGAACTGAACTTAGATTCTCCAGAAAAGCAGCCAGTGCGCCTAACTGAGCCTCTCTCCACACACAGACCCCAGCTCACAGTAAGATGATTCAGTAGCAGGCGTATTCCTGAAGAGACCAGGAATGCTGGCTGAGACTGGCTATGTGACCAGGAGAATAAGCTGATGTGATAGCAGAGTGTTCTGGAGGAAAAAAATTCATTTGCATTCTGCTTGGCAGAATGTGATCTTATGGTGTGGACTCTGAGCTGTGAAACACTGTACAGAGGTGATGGAGAGAGTCTTGATGTCAGCAAGTGCACCCACACTCTTCTGTCCTCCTAGGTTCGGGAAGCCTTGAGGAAAGCAGAGAAGGAGCTGGAATCGCACAGCTCCTGGTATGCGCCCGAGGCCCTTCAGAAGTGGCTGCAGTTGACGCACGAGGTGGAGGTGCAGTACTACAACGTCAAGAAGCAGAATGCGGAGAAGCAGCTGCTGGTGGCCAAGGAGGGGGTGAGGCTGCTTTCCTGTGGGTCTCCTTTGCCCTCTTCCCTCCGCCCTGTCCTCCTCTCCTTAAGCTCTGCCATCCCCGTTCTTCTCTGCCTTACCCTGTCCCTCCCTTTGAGTGAGAGATATATTGACAATGGCTTCTGTTTCTCTTTCTAATGTATACTTTTTTTTTTTAAGATTTAATTATTTTTATTTTATGTTTCTGGGTCTTTTGCCTGCATGTGTGTGTCTGGCACCCAGGGAAGCCAGAAGAGGCATGTGAGATCTCTAATGTCCTAAAATGTTTGGAGGATGGACTGAGCTATAGGGATACTCATCCTGACTTCTGAGCAAGTAGGAGTGGGTAAAGGGAAAGCTTCTTCAGAACAGAAGTCCTTTTTGGTTTTTCGAGACAGTGTTTCTCTGTGTAGCAGAACCCTGGCTTTGTAGATAAAGATGGCCTGGAACTCACAGACATCTGCCTGCCTCTGCCTCCTGAATGCTGGAGTTAAAGCATTTGCCACTACTGCCTGGGACAGAAGTCCTTCTAAGGCTTGGGGTACGAATACTGGAACCATTTACTTCTTAGCCAGTTTCCTGTAGTCCACCCACTTCTTCTCCTTACCTTATTTTTCACTTTTCTCTTTCCCCTTTTCTTTTCCTTCTCCTTGTGACACTTAAGTTGTATTAGGAGGATGGGGACCCAGCCATGAGAAGAACTTATTTTTTCCAACCATGAACCTCTACTCTCTTTATACTGGGGGCTTCATCTTTGCAGGCTGAGAAAATAAAAAAGAAGAGAAATACGCTTTTTGGCACCTTCCATGTGGCCCACAGCTCTTCCCTGGATGATGTGGATCATAAAATCTTAACTGCTAAGTAAGTAGCACCAGGTCTCAGCTCCAGCAATGTTAACACCATCCTTAGAGACTGAGGTTATGTGAGGCCTCTAACCTCAGTCCCATCTCCTCACCATGGTGACAGCTCTGGTCTGCCCAAGCCCTCATCCAGCTCCCACTTTGCTCTTAAGTTTATGAATCTACTGTGGTTTTCATTCATACATGTCCCTGTGTGTTCCTCTGAAAAGCGACCTTGTTACTGGGGCTTCCACACAGTTCACTCCTGTAGCTTTTCTTAAATCTGTCTTTAGGCAAGCACTGAGTGAAGTGACAGCAGCGCTGAGGGAGCGCCTGCACCGGTGGCAACAGATTGAGATCCTCTGTGGCTTCCAGATTGTCAATAACCCCGGCATCCACTCCTTGGTGGCTGCCCTCAACATTGACCCCAGCTGGATGGGCAGCACCCGCCCTAACCCTGCCCACTTCATCATGACCGACGACGTGGACGACATGGATGAGGAGATTGTGTCGCCCTTGTCCATGCAGTGTAGGTGACCTCTTTGCAGGGGTGAGAGAAGTAGCCTTTGGTGCGTAAGATGAGACGTCTGTTGCCTCTGCTCACACAGCAGTCGGGGAAGATAACTAGGAAAGGTGTCAGCCCCTGCAATGGCTAATAAAATAATTCACATTAAGATATTTCTTATAGCTGTCCTTTTGGTGGTTTCTCCTTGCTATATGCCTTCTCTGTCCTGTGTCTGTGTGTCTCTTTATTTACTCTGTTTTCCTATTTAGTTCCTTTTCTTCCCCTAATGTCTACCTTTATTTTAAAAAATCTTCTTTAGAGACTTTTTATTTATAGTATAAAATAATATTCATTTTAACTGTGTTTGTTTATTTCTTATTCTTAGTTACTAAAGCAGGTGGATAGAATGATCTTTTTTCCTTGCCTTTTTTGTGTGAGACCCCGGTATGGTAGCAGTACTTTAATGTGCTCTATCCCTAACTCCAGGTTAGGAGACATTCTTGCCCAGGAGGGAACTCCTGTACAAGCATGCCTGACTATCCTCCAAACTTGGACTCTCTACACTCCTTCACTGTCCTGGTTCTTTCTTCTTTCCCCCAAAGGTGATGGGAGCTTAGTAGAGCAGAGCCAAAGGGAGAGTATTCTGGGGAATGCTTTGGTGACTCCCTTCTGGTACACAGCTGAATTTTTATTTGGATGGGAGATTATTTTAGCTAAATAAATTAAGCATATTTGTAGTAATGGTCTTATCTTGGGCCCATACCTTACCAGCATAGAGGGGATTGTAGGGCTGGTTTAGGGTCTCAATTTCAGAGGCCATATGTAATACATTCTCCTGCTTCCCCTGAAGGCCAGATTCTTTAATCAGGCTGAATTCATATTTCAGACAAAATTTATTTGTAAATATCCTTTTTAATGGGTTGAGCCTGGAAGCTGCTGTATAGTTCAGGCTAACCTTGAACTTATGACAATCCTGCTTTCCACCCTACCGAGTGTTACTATTATAAACATGTAGAGCCATGTACATTTTTTCCGTAGTACTTTGTCCCTGGCCAGTCCTTGATCTGGTATCCTTTTGGTTTTGGTTTTGGTTTTTTGAGACAGGATCATACTATATATCTCTGGCTGGCCTAATTCTCTCTATAGCCCTGAATTCTAGGTAACCATGCTAGCCTCAAACTCATAGAGATCTATGTGCCCCAGTCTCCCAAGTCCTGGAATTAAAGGTGTGTGTCAGGACTCCTGGCTTGATCTGATATCTTGTTAGGTCTTTAGGCCTAACAAGGTTTTGGTTAATCAGGCCAATCTGGATCCTAACTCACTGATCTAAAGGTCCCTGTGCTCTCCATGTTAGGAAGAACCTTCATTATCTCTGAGCTACTCACTCCCTGACCCCAGCCCTTCCAGTATCCCATTGAGAGACAGGCCAAAACCGTTGATAAATCAGATTCTCTTCTCCTTTTGGCCTGGCTGTTGACCCTAGATGCTGCCTGGCTGATGGGGCGTAGGTTCAGTGACCGTTCTCTCTGCTCTACATCCGCCGGCTCGGATGATCAGTCCCTCTGGAAATACCCGGGTTTGAGGAGCCCCTTTGGGGCTTTTGTTTTTCCAGCTTTTGGAACTAAACCAGCACTCCTATCCAATGGGCCCCTTTTCTTGCCTGCCTCACACCCCTGCCTGTTCCCTCTGTTCCCTAGCACGGTCCCTACTAACTGAAGGGAGAGGTTCGGGGGCGAGAAGAATCAGCCTGCTTAGCTGAGGACTGGAGAGGAAACATCCTTGGTGATGGAATTTTCCCTTTCTCTTCGGCCCAGCCACATGAACGTCCTAGTGGACCTGCTTACAGCTGAGCTGGGAGAGAAACGAAGGCAAAGGACAGTCCTCTGTTTTTCTTTTCCGTGTTTCCCCCTTTCTCCCACTGTCCACTTTTTTTTTTTTAAAGATTTTATTTATTTATTTATTTTATGCATATTAGTGCTCTAAGAGGGCAGTGGAGGGTGTAGATGGTTGTGAGCCACCATGTGTTTGCTGGGAATTGAACTCATGACATCTGGAAGAGCAGACAGTGCTCTTAACCTCTGAGCCATCTCTCCAGCCCCCACTTTATTCTTTTTTAACCTCCTTACTTTCTTATTATAGGCTTCTTTATCTTTAAGCATTTCATGCTTTCAAAGCTACCATCTGTAGAAGCCTTGCTGCCTAACTCTCCATCACTGTGGGATTGTGCTTTCTCCATGGCTTGGCCTTGTAAAGCTCTGCCACCCCTGTAACCTCTGCCTTTCTCCAACTTTTAAGGAACATGTGTGTGTACACACACACACACACACATATACACATTTTTTTTTTAAGTTGGAGCTGGTATTGAGCCTAAGGACGTGCTCTGGCACATCCCTAGGTACCCTGTGCCCAGGTTGGGGTGATAACTACCGTGCAAGAGCCTAGTTTGCAGCTTTGATCCAGAAGCTAGATCATTTTTGTTTATGTACATATTAGAGGATTGGAAAGTAAAAGACAAAATGCATGAATAGTAGCATTTTTGTCTACTTAAAAAGATTTTATTTTTATTTGAAATTAAATATCTATATGTATATGTATGTATTGAGTTTGGGTTTGTGCACATGAGTGCAGGATACACAGGGGCCAGAAGAGAACATTGGGTCCCTGGAGCTGGAGTTACTGGCAGTTGTGAGTTGTTCAAAGTAGGTGCTGGGAACTGTGGTTAAAATATTTATTAAGTACAGTGACCTGCGTAGGTGTTTTGGAGTTGCTACTTAGAAGTCTCAGAACAATCCCACAGGATTTTATAAATGTGGATTAAAATGAAAATGTAAGTGGCTTAGGGTCACAGCTAGAAATTGAAATGCTTGGTTTCAAAATCTAGTGTTTTGTGTTTCAAAGCTCAAGGCTGTTTCATAAAAATTTTCATCCTTCTTCATCCATAGAAAGTTTTTATTTTTCTAAAACAGGGTCTCACTATACAGCTTAGCCTTGCCCATAGCTCACTCTATAGTCTGCTGGCTTCTAACTTATAATCCTCCTGCCTCAGCCTATCAAGTGCTGAGATTACAATTATGTCCAACCACACCCAGCTCCAGAACATTCTAATAAGCAGCTGCCATGTTATTAAAATCTTTTTATAAGCATCACTTTTAATATCTCTCTCATCTGCCAACAAATAGTTGTGTTCTCATTTTTTTCTTTGTCCCATCTTTATGTACACTTTCATACAACTATTAATAATGACCCAATGAACATGTTTGTGTACAAGTCCTTGTCTGTGTTGTGAATTATTTTGTGAGGTTAGCTAAAAGGAAAAGGCTGGTTCTTGGTGCTCTCCCGGACCTTGCTCCAAGTCCCTATCCTATGCTGCCGTGCCTGTGTCCTCCCACTAACTGCCTTGCTACTTCCCTTTAGAGTGACATTAGCCTTAGGTTTCCTTCCACTCAAGTTGTCATTAAAACTGACCCGGGCACCTTATCTACAATTTCCCATCCTTTCAGGTCCCATAGTGGGAGGTTTCTGGGAGGTGGTGTCCTTTTCTTTGGATTGGGTGTCAAAGGTCCAGAGAGGTTTCTAGCAGGCATATCTTTATGGGTACCTGGTGCCTGCACCCAGCCTGGGTTTGCCAATCCTTATACTCTCTTTACTCTCCTTGCAGCCCCCAGCCTGCAGAGCAGTGTTCGACAACGCTTGACAGAGCCACAGCATGGCCTGGGATCTCAGAGGTTGGTAGAGGGCGAGGCTGGCCACTTCTTGACAAGCCGGGTATCTCTGCGGCGAATGCGTAGCCTTTCATCTGGACAGTCTTTCAGTTCTGAAGGCCACGGGACCAGCCTTCCATCTGCCTCTGCTTCTTCTTCCTGCTCTTCTTCCACAACTACCATCGCCGCCACCACCACCACCTCCACTACCACCACCACCACCATCAACACCGTCCATGTTCACCCTGTTTATTATCCCCACAGCACTTCCTATTTCCTCCAGATGGATCCCTACCCTGACACAATCCCTTCTGACAACACCGCTGTGATGTCTGGGCATTCAGAGAGCTTAGGGTATCAGCTGTCTCTCTTCTCTTTCTTCCTTCCCTTCCTGCTGCTTTCACCTTGGCCTCTGCCTGCTGCCTGCTGCTTGTTAAACTCTGGGTGGTGGAGAATCTTCCTCCTTGTCCTTTCCCTTCTCAGTTCTGGGACTCCTTATTAAGTTCAGCTTAATTTCCTACACCTGTCTTCCCTCTGCTGTTTGGAGTTTTCTGACTCTAAAAATGAGTAACAGTCCTCTTCCCTCATGATCCTATAACACTTTTATTTAAGTTATGTACTTTTAGATCAGCTTTCACTTTCTTTATACTCTTTAAATAAATGTATCCTGTGTCATGTACTTCTGAACATGGGAGTCACAGATGATAAGATGCAATCCCAGTCATCATGACAGATAGTCTTGTCTGGGAAAGGCATACAAATAAATTATGGAACAATTCCATAAGTGCTCTGGGGTACTGAGGAAGGAGGAATAACTAACACTGTGTATCTAGGTGGAATGCTTTACAAAAGAGATGACAGTTGTGGTGAGGCCCTGCACACAGAGAAAGGGAAAGGGGTCTAGCCTGAGGAAAGGCTACGTGTAGAGGAATGAGGGTTAGACATATATATAGCTGCAATGAAAATACTGCATATGTGTTGGAGAGACGGAGTGGTACAGTAGGAGGTCAGAAGGAAGAAAAGTTCAGAAAGGCTAAGAATTTGGCCTTCATCTTTTTAGAACAGAAGCACCATAAAAGTGAATTGGCTATACTTCCATTTTAGAGGACTTGGGTTAGTTACAAGTGCTTGCTGGTAGGCTTGATGACCTGAGTTTGAACCCACGAGTCTACATGTGGAAGGAAAGAACCTACTCCTGGAACTTGCCCTCTGACTTCCACATATGTGCCATGTGAATATGCGTGTGCAAACATACAAAATAGATCTGAGTAATAAAATAAAAATCAAAGTCTTTCCATTTTAGGAATCACAGTTTAGTGGCCTGTGTGCACGAAGGAAGACTAAGGACTTTGGGGGCATTACAGCATACCTCTTGGGGAGGTACTGAGGTCTTGGCTTGGGAAGATGATTCACTATAACTGGCCACAAGGTACAGAAAGGGGAATCTAGTTTGACCCCCAGGTGGCTAGCTTCACTGAGTAAATGAGTTAATTAATAGTATTAATAGTACAGGAGAAGGAATATTGACTTGGACATTTGGGACAAGAAAAATTAAGCAGGAAGTAAAATACTTCTTAGGCAGTTAAGGCTCTGAAAGGGTAATTTTTCCCCAGGTCACAGAGATAATTAGAACAGAGCACAGACTCAAACTTGACTTTTCATTCAAGATACTTGTTCTTCTGCAATGCCTCAGTAAGTGACCTAGAAAAGAACTAAAAGTTTCTCCTCAGCCTGGCCTGACATCTCATTGACTTTCCTTGCTAATATGTCAAGACGTTAGGCTAAGATCAGAGGTAGTAGCTTTGATCTTGTTTGGGACAAGCTTAGGGGACCCTAAGAAAGGACTCACCTTTGGAAGTACCTCATCCCTGAAATTGTGACTATGGCTCAGCCCTGGTTGCTAAGTTGCAGCCTGCTTACTCTGTTGATTTCTTTTGGCCTAGCCTCGTCTCTCTACCGCTGCTTCATAAATGTTTGGATAGTTATCCTTGAGGGCTGTTCCTTTTGCTTCCATAAAGGGACTCCCTTACTAGGATTATTTATTCAGCAGAACTGCCCATTTTCACTCTCATCCTCATTTTCATCTAGAAGTGTGTGAAGAGAGACTGCTCCTCCCAGTATTTATGAAGAAGACTGGAATGGGTTGGGGAAACTAGGGGTTGCTGTGATTTCATGCTCCAAGGCCTAAGCTGAGGGTACTGGGGAGGAAGGGTGGATAGGATCTGCACTCACCTGGCCTGTTCACTGCTTAATTTTCTTTTGCACCATGCATCAGAGGATCATCTCTAAAGGCAAACAGGCTCTCTAGTAAGGTTAGTAGCTTGGGATGGGAGTCCAAGGCAGCCTAGCCTTTGGGGAGGGATAACTCTGGCCTAAAAGGTCTCAGGAGTTCAGGGAGGGAAGGTGAGCTTGCCTTAATGGGCCTCTTCCCTCTCATATATACTAAGGTTTTCTCCTAGGTTCTTATCTTTGTATGGGATTTTTAGTAATTAACTGATGAGGGAGGCACGGAAGGATGAGAATCAAGAACAAGTACAGGATTGTGGGTCAGAAGTAAGCCTGGGAGGTCTAAGCTTTTTTGTTTGTTTGTTTGTTTTTAACCTTGTTTACTTAGTGTTAAGAAGGTCTTACCTCCTCAGTTTTAAAAAGCTGCCATTTTTAGTGTGACTGTCTCGGCACTTTCTTTGTAGTATATGTTTATGAGAAGGATTGTTATGTGGGTAGAGAAACAAGGACATGTTTTATTGTTTAAGGTGCAGGCCTAGCCAGCCTCAAACTTGCTGTGTAGCTAAGGGCGATCTTGACTCTATGATTCTCCTGTTTTTACTTCTTAATTGCTGGGAGTATAGGTATGTGGTACCACACCTGGGTTTTTGTTTAGTTTATTTTGTTTTTGAAGCATGGTTATCCTATACATCCCTGGCTGTTTATCCTGGAATTCACTATGTATGTACACAGGCTGGCCTTGGGTTTGGGGTTTAGCCTCCCAAGTACAGGGAATACAGATGTGCACTTAATGAAGACACATTTAGATAGAAGCAAGGACTATTGTCAGATACATTAAGCTAAATAGGAACCTGAATGTTTATAAACATTAGATTATGTGGCTGACACAGTATTTGTAGTAGTGGAATTGAAGCTAACATTGTCTCCCTTCCATCCCCAAAATCCTAAAGGTCATTTGGCCCATGGAGTTGCTGCTCAGTTAGTTGTTCCCTGAGAAAAACCTACCATAGCTATGAGCCAAACCCTTACTTTGTCTGTTTCTGTAGGCTGGTGCCTTTCCTAACCATTGACCCCAATAGTCACCTCTTTATTGTAGAGGCAGAAACAGAGGCATCTGGGATTGGCTCATGGCCTTCAGCCTCAGCCAAGCCCTTAAAAGCTTTCTAGTTCCTGAACTAGACTCTCTCTGTGTCTTTAGTGTGTAATGGCATGATCCCATAATTCAGACCTGCAAAGAAAGCCTCTTGTGACTGCTCTATAGGTTGGCCTTCCAGGTTGGCTGGCTTCCTGGCCTTTACTTCTACAATACTTTGCAGTTTCCCAAGTGCTTTGTTAAGATTTTTGTTCCTCCAAACAGTCTTGTAAAGAACTAGTTTGATACCATCCTCACAGGGCAAAAATGAGGCTCAGAAAAGTTAGATGACTTATCTAAGATCACACAGAAGGGTTCAGAGCTCTTTTCAACCCCTGAACCTTAAAAGCCAATGTTCTGTCTTCCTATGCCTCTCTACATTCTCCCTGTCAGCAGAGTTCTGAAACAAACCGCACACTGCTTGCTTTGACTTTGACTCTGCAGAACTTCTCCATGTCCCGGTATAAATTCTATGAGAGGGTAGGAAGAGGCAACATCTTGGCCTTTGGGATGAATGAGGGATTGTTTGCAAGGCTGTTCTAACTTCCCTCCCCAGCCTTGGTCAGGCCCGTTGACTGCATGTGTCCTGTTCTTTGGAGCGTGGCCCAGACTGCATGTATCCCAGGTGTGATGGAGTAAGCGGTGGGAGGAAGGCATGGGAAATGGTGATTAGGAGCAACCTGCAGCTCCTATGGTAGCTTAGGGTTGAGTGCTAAGAAACGTTGCCAGTCATGGGAAGGCAGATTATTGAAGAGGGTGCCTATGGGATTTGAGCCTATGGTTTATATCAATGTGGCGCCTTGGTATTCAGCAGGGAGGGCCAGCCATTACAAAGCTCTTTGCCTGATGAGGATGCTATATAATGACATTTGCTTTTGTTTTTTGTCTCTTCTCATCATTGTTCCCTTTCTCCTCTATCTACCTACTTTTCTTCCTCTGTAATCCTACTTTCCTCTTTTTCTTCTCCAATCTGTCCCTGTTTCCTAATTCTGCCCCCTTTTTTACCCTATCCTAATGATTTACTCAACTTTCATTACTCATTCCTTTTCATCCATTTTTTTCTGTTACCTGTTTCTTTTTCTTCATTTTTCTGCCTCTCTTTACCTTCTCACACCTTCCTTTTTCTGTTCCTCTTTCTCTGTATTCTATGTTCCTTTTTCTTCTTTGTCCTATATCTTGCAGGGATTTGACCCATTCCGATTCGGAGTCCTCCCTCCACATGAGTGACCGCCAGCGTGTGACCCCCAAGCCTCCTCAGACAGGCCGTGCTGGAGATGAGGCTCTCAGTGCCATGCCTTCCAATGGCAGCCACCGGCTGATCGAGGGGGTCCACCCAGGAGCCCTGGTGGAGAAACTGCCTGACAGCCCTGCTCTGGCCAAGAAGGCATTGCTGGCGCTGAACCATGGCCTAGACAAGGCCCATAGCCTGATGGAGCTCAACCCCTCAGTCCCTCCTTGTGGCTCCCCACTTTTGGATTCTTCTCATTCTCATAGCCCCAGTTCCCCAGACCCAGACACACCATCTCCAGCTGGGGACAACCGAGCCCTGCAGGGTAGCCGAAACACACGAATTCCCCACTTGGCTGGCAAGAAGGCTGTGGCTGAGGAGGATAATGGATCTATTGGTGAGGAGACAGACTCTAGTCCAGGCAGGAAGAAGTTTCCCCTCAAAATTTTTAAGAAGCCTCTTAAGAAATAGGCAGGATAAGGTGGCAGTGTTGAGACAGCCTGTCCTTCCCTGGGTCTTCTCTCGTCACCTCCCTTCCTTTCTTTGAGATATCTGGCCCCTAGAGTGGGGCATGGAGGGCTGGCCCAAGGGCTTGGCCACTGTACATGGCTGCCCCACTCATCCTTGGCCCTTCTTTATTATTTATTACCTGACCGCCATGGCCCGCCTGCCCTAAACCCTTCCAACCGTGGGCTGCTGCTGCCACACCCTCTCCACTTCAGTGCATGTCTTAGTTGCTTTCCCTCAGTCCCCACTCCACTTTTGGGGTCCAGCTTCTGTCCCTGCTGTCCCAGTTTTGAGGTTTGGTTTTTGTTTCTATCTCCTGCTTTCAGGCTCCTCTCGCCCATTACTCCCCAACTTCCCTAGCAGTTGTGGGGAAGATAGGAGGAGTAATTTCTGACACCTGTACCTCAGATCTATTCATCCTACTCACAATTGTTCTGCCTACCCTGGACTGGGCCAAGGTCCTAACCTCTGGGGTTTGTTCTATGGAAGTGTGGTGGGCTGGAGGGAACCTTACCCTGGAGCTCGTTTGGATCTCTAGGGCTCCATTCAGGGAATGGAACCAACTCCCAGGGAACAAGTCACCAGAGTTTTGAAGAGAGACCAGATTGGTGATTCACGGGAGAGACTTCCGTAGTTGGAGGATGAGTAGATGCCAAAGCTGTGGGCTACAAGGCAGTTGCCATTTCTCTCTTGCCCTGCCCACATCTGCCTTCCTCTTACCTCTGCTCCCATATGTTGCAGGAGTGTATCTTTTAAGAGGTGCTGCCCTGAAGCTCCTCAAGCATCAGTACTACTGGGGCTCAGGACAACTGGCTCCCCTGGCTATGGGAGCCATAGTCACGACACAGGGCTCTTATGGAGCCCTGGGCAAGGATGTTGTATTTGAACCAAAAGACAAACAGTTTTAAAGTAAAAAAAAAAACAAAATAAAAAATAAAAATAAAATGCATAAATCTCCTGAATTTCCCAAGTGCCTCACAGCATCCTCCCTTTGTCAGACTCCATTTTCATGTTACTGCATAGCCTGGCCAGAGGCTCAAAACAGACACAACTGGTTGGGGAAGGGGTGGTGAAGGAAGATAGTGTATGTAAGTGAAGGCTGCTGTGTGACCGCTTCTCCCCCCACACCTCCCATCTTCCAGACAGCTCTCTCCTTTACCTATTTTTGCTATGGCTACAAAGTTATTTTTCCCTCTGCCCTGTCCTGTCATGCCTTTACCCTGAGTTCCTAATTTGGGCCTGGGTTGGGTGCAGCTGGGGCTGGTCTTTGGTGGGTGCTAGGCTGTAGACTGCCTTGTAGCCCCCTGGACACCCTCACATGGGTTTTTCTGTGTTGTTTCATAAGATTCTTTGAAGTCCAATAAAGCATGTAGGAGATTTTAACCTCTGCTGGCTGTGCCTCTCATTGTGTTCTCTGTGGCTTAACAAATGGGATGTAGGAGATTTTAACCCCTGCTGGCTATCATTATAGGATATTTGATTATTGCATCTAGAAAACCAAATTGGTAGCAAAATATAAAAGCCTAAAGTGTTTGTCAGATGCCCTGAAGAGATGCAGTTTGGGTGTGCCTCTAAAACCCTCCATAAATAAGAATGCTGAAGAATGGAAAGCTCCTGCCCATTTTAAGGTAATTTGCTTGGGAGAGATCTTGTGGTCTTTGCTATATGAGGTAAATATCAGCAGACTGGCCTCGAGCTACCCCACCATAAAGGTGAAATGGTCCAGCCCAGGCCTATTGACTGGGGTGGAGTTCAGCTGGCAAAGGGTATAGGGGAGGGACTAGAGTCTTACTTTATAAACAGTTCGGGCTTTGCTACATCTCTCCTTTTGGCTTGGAAGGAGCCTGGTAAGAGACAGAGATCCTCTCTTTGGGCTTGCAGGAACAGAGAAGCAGCTTGCAGGACACCGGGAGAACAGAATTCTGGGAAAGAGGCCAAGGAGCCCTCATGGGTGTGGAGGAGCTCAACGGAAAGGCAGACTAGATAGAAGGACACAGAGAAAATATCTAAAGAACTAGTAGTTTCCCCAGTACTCAGGGAGGCAGAGGCAGGCGGATCTCTGTGAGTGTGAGGCCAGCCTGGTCTACAAAGTGAGTCTAGTACAGCCAAGGCTACATAGGGAAACCCTGTCTCGAAAAACCAAACCAAACCAAAAAACCTGGTAGTTTAGTTGTAGAATCAGGCTGGTAGATATTTTGTATATAGTTCAGAAAATAAAGTTATCTCACTGATCTAACCAGTTTTTAACTTCCTGTGTCTATTTTGGTGTAAATAATAGATAATTTAAACAGTTACAGGCTATGTGTGACTCTTACTTTGTTCCCTGTGACTTAACAAACAGGGTGAACCGGTTAGTGAAATAGCTCAATGGGTTAGGGTCCTTGACATCAAATCTTAGAGACCCAAGTTTAATCCCTGGGACCCGCATGGTGGAAGGAGAGAACCAACTAATTCCCACACATGTACTGTGATGTGCATGCATGGGGAGGGATAAAAAAATACGTTTTCTTTCTTTCTTCCCTGCCCCTGAGACAAGGTTTCTTTATGTAGCCCTGGCTGTCCTGGAACTTGCTCTTTAGAACAGGCTAGCCTCAAACTCGGAGATCTCCCTGTCTTTGCCACCACAGTCAGCATGCACCACCACAGTCAGCCTAAATAAATTAGTAAGTGTTTTAAAGAACATAAAAGGGGCTGGGGTGTTGTGGCACATGCCTTTAATTCTAGCACTTGGGAGGCAGGGGCACGTGGATCTTTGAGTTCGAGGCCAGTCTGGTCTACAGAGCAAGTTCCAGGACAGCCAAGACTACACAGAGAAACCTTGTCTCAAAATGAAACAAAACAAAAAAACCAAGACAAAAACCTCATAAAATGGATAAAGAAACTATTCTTCATTTGCTAAGGGTTAATGAAACTCTAGAACACAAACCTAGAAGCTCTCTGGTTGAGAGATACCTAATAAAATATAGGATTCTTACATGAATTGAGTTTCAGGTGAAGACTTTACTATGATCATGTTTGGCATTCAGTTTTATTGAGTAAATTTGGCAGTCCTATTTTTTTAAGTTGTTTTTTTTTTTTTTTAAGATTGATTTATTTTATGTACATGAATGCTCTGTTTTCATGCACACCAGAAGAGGGCACCAGATCTCATTATAGGTGTTTGTGAGCCACCATGTGGGTGCTGAGAATTGAACTCAGGACCTCTGGAAGAGCAGCCAGTGCTCTTAGCCATCTCTCTACCTCCTGGTAGCCCTATTTTTTTTTCTTTCCTTTTTAAACTTTTTTTTTTTTTTTTGAAGTAGGATCTTATGTATGCCAGGCTGGCCTTGATCTTGCCATGCAGATGAGTCTGGGCTTGAACTCCTAATCCTCCTGCCTCTACCTCTCAAATCCTAGGAGATGTATGCCACTATACCCGTTTTGACAGTTCTATTTTTTTTTTTTTTAACCATCTTAAAAGAAAAAAGTACACATTGTTGCATGCCTGTGTGGTCCACAGCTTGTGTGTGGAAGGCATGAGGACAACTTGTAGGAATTAGTTCTTTCTACCATGTGGATCCTGGGGGCTGGACTCCAAATGCCAGGCTTGGTGGTAAATGCCTTACCAACATCTCTATAGCCCCATATTTCTTAGGTCCATAAACCTATCATTTTAGTTTCTCTGCATTTCTAAAGAAATTAGGAAATAGAAATTGGTAAAGGGAAATGAATTTATTCATAGTTTTGTCACTGGGGAGGAAAATAACTCAGTGCTTTTCTCTAGCATGCTAGTCGCCTTTACAGTTTATAGAAAACTATGAGATAAAGGCAAGAAGGTATACAGCTTTGTCTGTGAGACAGTTTAATGCCTTTTCTGGGGCTGGGAGGAGATCACTAGCTTTAGATAGCCTGCATTGTCTCAGTTCTCAGCAGTTCTGTTAGCATGGAGTAGCACAAGGGTCTCTTTAGAATTCTGAATATTCCTGAATTTTGCCAGGCCTCAGCATGTTCTCAAGTACAGAATCACTACTACATTGGGGGTCCTCTTTGTTAAGGAATAAAAAACCAGAGACCACTCAGCTTGACCTAAGTTCAAATCGAGAATCTCTAAGCTGACTGGAGAGAAACGCTTCTCATAGAGCAGCCTTGAATACATATTACAGGGAGTTTTTAAAGACAAAACAGACACAGATACACACACACACACACACACACACACACACACACACAGAGGGAGAGGGCGAAAGACAGAGAGAAAGAGAGAAGCTACATACTGGTTAGCAGTTGCAGGGGGAAGCAAACAGTTTAACAAGAGCAAAGAACATGGAGTTAGCCCAAACAATTTGACCCTGAGTTTCTAGAACAGGGTTAGGGGCTTTCCTAGGCATTTTTCTGGAGGGAGTAGAAACCAAAGATGGCTTCAGAGACAAAATGGAGAAACTTTTACCCTATTACACTCTTACGCTTTCCAAACAGTGCACCCCTTTCAAGCTTTCTTGTTTTTGTTTTTCTAGATAGGGTTTCTTTGTGTAGCCTTGGCTGTCCTGGACTCGCTTTGTAGACCAGGCTGGCCTCGAACTCACAGAGAGCTGCCTGTCTCTGCCTCCCAAGTGCTGGGATCAACGGCGGGTGGCACCACTGCCTGGCCTCAATTTTTTTTTTTTTTTCATTTACTTTATTCTTATAGAGTACATCAGCCGCAGTTCCCGTTCCTCCACTCTTCCCAGTCTCCTCCACCTGCCCTCTCTCCCATCCACTCCATTTCCCTTCAGAAAACAGCAGGCCTCCCAGGGACATCAACCGCAACACGACGTAACAAGATTCATTAAGACTAGGCACCAACCCTTATGTCGAAGGCTGTGCAGGGCAGACCCAATAGGAGGAAAAGGGTCCCAAGAGAGGTGAAAGAGTCAGAGATTCCCCCATTTCCACTGCTAGGAATCCCACAAGAACAGCAAGCTAACACACACACGCAGAGAAGCTAGCACAGACCCATGCAGGCTCCTTGATTGTTGCTTTAGTCTCTGTGAGCCCCTAGGAGCCCCGCTTCATTGATTCTGTGGGCCATGTTCTCCTGGTGTCCTCCACCCTGTGGCTCCTACAATTCTTTCTCTAAACTCCCAGGGGAAGGACCCTATGGAGACCTCTAATTTGCGTTCTCTCTGCGTGTCTCTCTGCCTAATGTTTGGCTGTGGGTCTCAAGCATCAGATTGGGCTAGGCACCCCATGCCTGCGGGGCGTAGGCTTTAGTGCAAACCAGAAGGAAATTCTGGGGTTCCCATAAAGTAAAACAGAAAACAAAACGTGTTCTGGATGGTTCCTTTTTGATGTTGTTATGAAAAACAAAACAAAACTTGTGGGCAGAGGTTTGCTCTCCCCACACCCAATATGGCGGCAAGAGAGCTCGGTTCCCGTTAGGCTCGCTTCTCAGCCGAGGCGGCTGCCCACACTCACTATGGCGGCCGCGGGTTTCTGCCCGGGCGTCGGGGGCGTCGGAGCGTCATTCGAATTCCGTCGCTCGGCGTTGTACGTCACGGGTGGCGGGAGCGGGAAGGAGTTCGTATTTTCTCCGCTCTCTGCCGGCGAGCGCCGTGCCGCCCGCCGCATCCCGCGCGCCCAGCAGCCCGGCCCGCCTCACGGCTCCCGTCGCTCTCCCGTCCGCGCTCGGCACCTCGGCTAGCGGCGGCGATGCACGTGGTCAAGCGAGGTGAGGCCCGTGGGGCGCGCGGAGCGCCCGCCCGGCCGCCCGGCCGCCCGGCCGCCCGCTTCCCGCCC